>NW_023606220.1:0-60001 GCF_013339745.2 Dermacentor silvarum
AAAGGGTTTGACAGCAACGAGTGTTTATAACTTGCCGTTGCTCGAAGTGTTTAGCCGATGTTAAGCGGCGGCACTCTGCGGCATTCGGGTCGCTCTTGTTTAAACAGCGGCCTCAGCGGGTGCTGAGGCTTCGGTGAATTTTGCGAAAATAATATCTTATTGAGTTAGTTGGTGTCTCGGCATCGGTAATGAGTTATTGCAGAGCAACATGAAAAAACTCCCGATACAGCTTTCTGTAATACGTGCTACATAAAAGTGTTTTTGCGAGCGTGAAAGAAGCCCGCGAATACGCGCAAAGTGTCTCGAGCGGCCGGTGGCGAGGCAATCCTGCGTGTTTTCGCGGGCTTCTTTCACGCCCGGAAAAACACTTTTATGTAGCACATAGTGGGCAACAGAAAGCTGTATCGGGAGTTCTTTTCATGTTGCGCTCCAATTTTCTCATTGACACTTTTCATCTAATTATAATATTTGAGAACTTGAATCATTAATTAGGACTAATTAATAATCTGAGTATCTCCAAGCGACGGCAAACAACATTACCTTGGTTCTGTCTAGCTACGCGGCATTTGGATATTTTTAAATCTTGGTGCATGATAGTTGGGACACCCTGTATATTGTCTTTAGTGTTCCCTTAACGGCCAGAGTTGAAAACCTACTAACTCATCTGTCAGAAGGTTACCAAACTGCGCAAGCTGGCTGCGGTTTTTATCAGCAGATAGTACAGAAACAATGGCAGGCAAAAGAGTTATTTTTCTACATTGCGTCATTCTTTGATAGCGCACCCGTTTTAGTTAATTGATACCTTTATCACCCGAGTCAAAGATACTCGGACCATGGTCACAACCGTCACTGGCACAAAAAGCGATTCGTGCACTAGTAGACTACTTGAAGTGCACCGGTTTGAGAGACTGCATCCTCCTACGTGCCCTCAGTACTAACTCTCTTCCTCTTTCTATTCCCCCTTTCCCCTACTCCCAGTGTGGGCTAGCAAACCGGACGCTCGTCTGGTTGACCCCCCTGCCTTTCCTCTCTATGCTCTTTCTCCTGTTGTCAACGGCGATAATGCCGTTCTCTCGTCGATAATTGCGAACAGGGAGACGCAAACTGCCGTGAACGCTTGCACGTGCGACGTACACTATAAAACAAGCATGCTGCTTGTTTATCTTCCCCTGCTTATCTACCCCTGTTATCTGCTCACGACGCCTTAAAGACTCTCAGACAAACCTCTTTCCGCTGCCGCGCTGCAGCAATAAACAATGGAACTAAGTGGGAAAGCACTCAATCTTGCACGTGGTCAGCATGGTACTGTCCAATATATATTGAAGCTGCGCTACAGTTGGTTCATTATGTGGATGCGGAGATGTAGCGAAACACACTCAAGGACGAACGAAGGCAGAGACATGAATTGGCGCCAGCTTTTAACAGCATTATCTCAGTCAGAAACTGACAATGTAAGCGAATTTCCACACACACGTAGTGAGGCAGGAAGCGCGCTATGAATAGAACAAGCGCATGGAAAAATACAGGAAAAACAACATGAGCATAGTCGACATGAATGCGTCACTGTGACATATGCCACGCAAAAATCTCACCTCGCTTCTAAAGAAATAAAATCGAAAGAGCGAAATGCGTCAGAGATACAACTACTCCTTTTACACTGTAACCGCGAGGCGAGGTTTTTGCGCGACATGTGGCAGTGACGAAAAACATCGTCGGCCATGTTTCGTCTTTTGTGTCGTCTCTCGTTTTCCTGCTTTTGTTCTTAGCATAGTGATTGTTTCTTGCTTGACTACGCATGTGTGGAAATTTGATTGACGGCTTCTGTCAGATGAGAATTAATGGGCTTTAATCTCGCAAGATGACATTGGGCCGAACAGTATGCCATCGCTGTCCATGCATGCTGTGGTGTTTTAAAAATGTGTCACGTAAGTATGTTCAGAAATGGTGCTCTCTGTTTTAAATGCCGTATGTGGACGTAAAGATGTCTTAGAAGTTAAACGTGCAAAGGGTCCAGATAAAATACAACGAAGTTCATGAAGACGTATAACGTACCTATAATAAATAACAAATGTGTATGGGTGACATGTGCATATTTCGATGATTATCAGTAACAAAACGCTGCTACAAACTCGCCAGTGAAGTGCTTTTTGCCTTCAAAAGAGTGGAGAGACTTCGGGGCGGTCTTAGTAGCTCGAACTTCTCACATCCGATTTGTAGCCTGGTGGCTCGGGTTGTAAAATACATTCTTTGAGAAGGGAACGTGAGGTACTTCGGAAATTTGTTCATATTAAACATTAAAGAGAGATAAATCAGTTCAAAGTGTACCCCAGTTCGTATTTTTTTTTTTTTTTGCGTGTGCCTTGCTGCCTCTTCCTTTCAGCATTGTAGTACTGTTAAACAGCCTTTTACAGCGTTGATCAACAGTGGATGTTGCTGAAGCTACGTTTGGCAATGCAAGAAAAAACAGACGGCATCGATTAAAGTTTAGGCGGCTGCAAAAGAAAAGAGGCAGTGAGAACTCAAGGCGACCACGGGAACTGCACACGCAATCGTTTAGCGTTCTGCATCCGGCCCTTTGTCACGTGTTTTTCAAACGTGCATGTGTAACCGAGCTCCTGCAGAGGTCTGCAACATGTTTTCTTTGTCTATACTCCCTTTGCTACGCTTAGGTTATGCTTTGTTTTTGTTCGTGTGTTACTAATGCACGTGGCTGTCTTTATCTGTTGCGGGTATACGTCTAATCATCCCGCAAAAGTCGATGGCCAGACTTAACGTAATCCTACGAAGTGACACGTGCCGCGAAGCTTTTACGTTTTATGCAAGGAAGCCAAGGCCGAAGCCGTTCGCCGGCGCACGCTCGCCGATTATGTTTCAACCACCAGTCATAACCAAATTCACTCCTTCGAGAACCTCCTGCGTTGGCGCGCGTCCCACTTTTAACTGCACTATGCATGGGGGCGTTGCTGAGCACTTGGTACGTCTGGGTGCAAAACTGCCGACAAGGATAAATGAGGCGCGCAGCGAAGAGTTGACCCTGACAGCCGCCCTGACAGCCCTGGAAGTTGATAGTTTCTTTAGTGGCACATGGAACCTTAGAGAGAGAAACGAAATGAAACAGTGGTGAGTTGACCGAAGCTAAACTACACTGCATGCTGCTTGAAAAACTTGGACGATGTTTAATCTTCGCCTTTAAGAGTGGAACTGATAGAGTGGAACGCAAACTATGTAATTATGTAACCGTAATGTTTACTGGGAAACGCGTGCGGTGAACGCTATGCACGAAGGTATGTTTTCTGGTAGAAACGCGGCCTCTTGCTTGGGCGGATCCCGGAGGTTGTGCACAGCCACGCCAAAAAATCACATCATTTTCAGGTTTCTGTCACTGTTTCGCACTTTTAATATTTCAGTCTGAGAAGAGAGAGAGAGAGAAACGAGAAGGGAAAGGTAGGTATATTTAACATAAACGGCATGCGCTGTCAGTGTTTTGTTTCACGACATTTATTTGTGGGCTGTCATTCTCTAAATTCCGAGTAATAACTTTGTCAAGAATGTAAGGGAAGGTATGAACAACTTTAGTGATAGAATGGTATGATAATATAACCCTCATAACCACATGTCATATCGCAAGGCGGGGCGTATACAGATACCTAAATGTATACGGATATTTTCGCTCACGCAAAACTCCACCGACACCGGATTTTCTGCGACACGGGGCCCTTAACGCTATCGCGTTGAAATGGTCCACTGTGCCTTCGATGTATAGCTGTTACCAAACTTGCTCCTGGTCCGCAGAAATAAACACGTTCATTTCCTTTCTTCGATTCAATCATTAACACCTCCCTTCATTTTTAATTCATTCATTTACTTGATTATGTACAAGGTCATCGCAGAATCGCCACATTGTGCATTTTCTTAAAACTAATATTAATGAGAACCACTAAGTCTGGCTGAAAATGTTTTAATGACTTGTGCGTTTCGTAGCGTCTAGTGAGGTTTTTTTTTTCTTTCAGTCTTCTTATCAATGGCAGTTCTGGGGAAAATACGTGTTCTTAAAGCAATTATCTTTTGCAGGGGGTGTCGCTGTTGGTTTGCACGGCGATGTCCTGTACACTAACTCGTTATATACGACAGCTAAACGTCTTCCCCATTGAGGTGCACAGAGTACGCAGAATTCAGCGCATGCACTCGTCATTGATGCTTGTTTGCATACCTAATAAGTAAGCCTTCTGCGAGACGATGCGCAACTCTCTGCAAAAGACCCGTGATTTGACTGCGGCGTTCCCACTTCGCTCCTTCCGTTATCTTTCCTCTTTCCAGGCGCGCCTGAGCTAAGTACGCAGATACAATCCCCCTTCACGATCTGGCGCCTTTCCCAACGTTCCTACGCCGCTCTGGTCGCTTCGGTCAATTTGGCGCGCGCCGTAGATGTACCCGATATCCGGTTATCTCACTACGCATCGCTTTCCACATGACTCATAAGAGAAGGAAATGAAGTGATTCGAGGCAAGTTGCAACAAGAATCGTCCGGCTTCTGTGGAGAGATTTAAAAAAGTCACAGTCGTTTCTCCCGAAGTGTAAAGCAGTAATTATATATATATATATATATATATATATATATATATATATATATATATATATATATACATCTGTCACGTGCCTTGTGAGAGAACGGGCGACGCGACGTTTATTGAGGATCACAAACCCACTACTGCTGGTGGCATTTCCCCCCTTCCTCGAAACGAGCATCGGCTCGATGCTCAAGAAGCGGTGTTAGAAAAGGAGGGGGAAACAGCACGGTCAAGGCAGGTGCTCGTGCGAAGGACACAATCACAGCTAGAAGAAAAACAAAAGCATAGCAGCGGGGAAGCGCGACGGGTACAGTCTCAAGAAACAGAGAGGTTGCAAACAGTAGCGTAAGTAGAAAGATGAATAAAAAATAATAATCACGAACGCGCAACATATGGTTTCATGCGCACAACGTGAACTACGTCAGGGCGAGGTTGTTGTCTACGCCGTAATGGCGCCGCACTGTCTGGAACGACTTCAATTCAATTTTCAATTCAATTCAATTCTCTTTATTTACCAGAAAGTATTCTGGCTGGACTCCTGGGCTAAAAGCTGCAAGAGTACAGCTTGACGGGGCCCAGGAGACCATACATACATGGCAACAAGTGACAGGTAAACAGATAACAGGTAAACAGATAACAGATGTTTAAAAGCATAATACACAAAAATAAACAAGTTATTTACGCAGATAGTAGACATGAGAGACATGTACTCTTACTGGTAGAGCAGAAAAAAAGAAAAACAATGCATTTGTGTTAGAATGCAAAATAAACATTATTTCAAGAAACTAACAAAGCACAATTCTACAGTAATACGTATACAACACTCTAATTTACTACCAGAAAGAAATGATAACACCACTAATACAAGAACTAACTTCAATAGGACAAAATAACATCAGTTATATATCAATAGCAAGTAACAAGAACGAAACAAATGAAGACCGTGTTTTGATAGATAATTGAATGAATAAATGAATTAGTAATTCAGAAATATTTCACGTAATATATTTACTGTGGGTTTCTCTAAGTCATTATGTTTATTTAGAATATATGGAAGGTTATGTTTCAAAGACTGGTGTTTATAGTCGGTACGAAAACGGGGTATAAGCCACTTTCCCACGTTTCCAACTTCGTAGTTCACGTCACTAGTGCGCCGCAGCACTTTGTATGGGCCAAAATACCGGCTAATCAACTTTTCACAAAGGCCACGGCGGCGAACAGGGGTCCACACCCACACTTGGTCTCCGGGACTGTAGCGCACTTGCCGGTGACGGATGTTATAGCGCCGTGCATCAATATATATATATATATATATATAAGCTTTAATTATGTGCTGGAGATCAACGTAATGACGACGATGGCTGTAGTTGAGGGTTCACGCTGCTTCACGCACTACTGGTTGCAGGAAAACATTCGCAGCTGCGCACGAACTATTGGGTTTGGAAAATTGCGTCTTTTATTCCCTGCTATTTTCTATCATTTCTGCTTTGTTAGCGTGACCTACAACAGATTTTCAAGCATTCCCGTGTTCTTGACGCTATGGAAAGCCTCCCACTGGAACATCTATACCCGCAACAGTTCATCCGGCAAAAGAAATTTTAAAACGTAATTTTTTTATGTGCGAAGTCTCTTGTACTTACTGTGTATGGATGGCCGGCAACAGTGATAACTGATATCGATGGTGACTGAAACTGAACAACTCGATACGTGCAGATTAATTAGGCTGTGGAATAGCTTTTGTATCAAACGTTGAGCTTGCGGCCTAAAAAATAGCCGCAATAACTGTTTAGAACTGTAGAGATGTCAGGGATGCTTTTCTATTTTGCAAAAATTTCCTGCCGGTGACCGAATAAAACATGGCAACCCTGACGTCATAGCCTTCGATATTTGTTTCTGTTATTCAGAGGCATCTCAGAGTCAACCGTTGCTACCTATGGATCCAACCAATGGACGAATGGACCGAGTCGACTGAGGAGGGTGGTGGCGCACAATGCACCGTTAGTGTGGTCATCCCGAAAACTCGCTTTCGGCTGGCGTGCAGACACCTGCACATCGTTACGGTACAGTCGGTGCACGATACAGTGGCTGGTTTTGTACTTGGGACAAGCTTGCGAGAGGGCGGCGCTCCGTCAATTAATGGCTCCGCTTCATTGTGCCTCGGCAGCGCCACTTTTCTATAGAACTAATTGCAGACTACAAGTACACAGACAAAGAGAGATAATTTGCATAGGAAATAAACATTTTTGTGACTTATACAGATATAGCATTTCAGACCAACTGAGGCCTGCACATTTTTTAAGAAATGGACACGGTTTTCAAGGCCTGATGACACGTTTCACCGCAGAATGTTGCCCGGGTCATTTTTGCGCGAGTTGCCTTAACAAAGGGATCAAATTATGCTCGTTCCTATCATTGTGAGTCACGATTTTTCCATCGGGACAATAATACACATTCCGAACTGTTGTCGGTCCCTTTCTCATTTTAAAGCGAACCGTTTCTATCTCGGCGCCATGTGTCGCGCACCGCTACCACTGCTTCGTGAGCCAAGGTGCTCTTAGCTCTCTCACTTCACCGATGTCCCCGTGCTGCAGTTAATTGGTCGGTTGTCTGAAATTCAAGGTCCCATGTTCGATAACCAGCTGTGCTGTGTTCGTTTCTTCAGTCCTCTCCCTCATTTCATTGTTATCATTACGAAATGATGGCAGTCTTTATTGCGGAACTACTTAAACAACGGCCTCCAGCGACGGCCTAATGGCGTCACGAATGGTGCAGCCGGAAAGTCTATATAACAATTAACTCTGTAAGAACATTCAAGAGTGTCCCACTCAAAGGGTTGGCTTTAGAGCTACCCAAAGCTACGATATCTCCTCGTGACGTGTTGGCTCTTGCTTTGACTTAAAGGTTGCGCTTACTTCACGAATAAAAAATCGCCAGCCCATCCACTCTGTGAAGACGGATGATAAGCGAAGCTTGTCCCTTTGTATACCTAACCGTCCCATTTGCCATCTACTTTATATTTACTGGAATGTGCCCTCGTGATTAACAAGAAGTGCATTGTGGGGATACTGGTGACATCAATGAATACAGGTTGGCAGTGAAACCACATGTTTATTGGACATCGGAAACTTCACCGGTCAATTTTTTGCGAGTGAGCAGAGTAGCCTTGTGATCACTGTGGTATACTGCAAGGGGTTCGGTCATCTCCATGTGACAAACTCTTCGAAGGCATTGTGTCGCTGTTCTTCGGAGCGGATCGCATTGATCAGGGACAAGTTGTAGTCGAACAACAAACGCTTTCGTTCGATGCCTCGAGTTTGCTCGGCGGCGTGGTTAGCAGCATCCCCCCACAATTGCCGCTTGCGATTCTTCAAAACTAAATTGCTTCAAAGTTAAATCTGTCCGTCACGTAAGACAAGGAATGGTTCATCCCACCTCAAGCAATGGCTCATACCCCATTAAGCAATGGCTCATACCCCATTAAGCAATGGCTCATACCCCCGTAAACGCGGCCTCCCCATTACGACGACAGAAGTGAAATTCTACACTGGAATGATGAGCGGAAATGGAGCCAGCTGTGGAAGAAGACACTCAAGCCAATGCTGATGATGATAGTTTCTGCGAATAGACACGGACGTTGAGGCTAGACATAGACAAGCTTCGCTTGTAAAACCTCTGAATGAAGCCGAGATATGTGCAGAACGGCACTCACTCCGCCGCAGACCATTCCAAAGGCAATGCTTGTTTATGCTGTGACACGTGGTATCATATTTCTTTGCACTTATCACTGTGGGTTCAAACTGAAGCACTGTATAAATCCTTCAAAGCGCATCGTAAGAGGCGTTGGGAAAGCTGTCGTGGCTGTGACGTAAGCGTTAATTCGGCTGGTACTCCCGGGAACTTTGGATCAAGTACTAATAAACGTTGCGATTTGCCAGGCGCTCACTTTTGTGACATCTAGGCGATAAAGGTCGTACTCGCAACTTTAAACCAGATAGATGAGCCCACAATTCATTTCGCAGTCAAACCAGCCACAATAGGTATGGAGTATAGCTCTGTACCTGCCAAGCGAGCATAAATAAATGGCAACAACTGTAATTGTACGTAGCCTGAGCGACCGTTTGCTCAACTATGAATGATGAATGTGGTGGTTTAGTGGCGCAAGGGCCAGGTATGGCCAAAGAGCGCCATGCCAGTGTTTGTTAGTTCGCAGTGAAGTGATGAATTCTGAGAAGTAGATGTGACGGGGCTGTAAAGGGGCCTAAAAATAATCGCTGTAAAGTGCGTAAAATATACATGTACTAAAATCATGGCAATGACTAATGAGGTGTACTATGCAATGAAGAATGCATTGAGAAAGAATGAAACGATATTTAAAATATTTAAGATGCAGTGATTATTAAGAAGCACTACTGCCTAGACAGAGCCCTTTGAACCACAAGGGCCTGGAGGCATGTGCTATAAGAAACTATCACAGCGGCATCCTCTGGAGAGAGGATGCGCTACGAACTAGTTGGGCTAATAACATGCAGGACCACATCGTTCAAGAAATCGACGACTGCTTTGGCATTAAAACATCGGTTCTTCGCCAAGAACATAATGGGGTGAAGCGGGACATGATATCGATACGCTTGTGAAAAATATTTCTTCCTTTCTGTTTCGGCTTCCCGGCACTCCACGAGGACATGAGGACAGTCAGCCTCTCACCACATCTACCACAGGTTGGTGGTTCACTACCAGTAAGCAAAAAATTGTGGGTGCCATATGTATGTCCTATTCTGAGGACGACAGAATAGGACATCAGTTCGTCGTGTTTTCGTTACGGGAGGCCAGAAACCTAACTGTGGTTTAATGAAGTGAAGCTTATTATTTATTTCAGCGTCCCACAAGCGTTGCCAGTGGCTTCGCAGTTTCTTTCGCAGGAAAGGCTTCAAATCTGTTGAAGGAACAGCAGTTGTAGGGTTAATAGCCTGAGATATAACAGATGTGGCCATTTGGTCTGCTCGAACATTACCTTCAATGCCTCTATGGCCTGGCACCCAGCATATAATCACATGCTGGTTAGATATATACGCTTTACACAGAATGGAATAGAGCTCATTAAGTACAGGGTTTTGTGTGATTACAGAGTGATTGCAATGCTTTTACAACACTTTGCGAGTCTGTAAATATGATAGTCTTTTTAAGTTTTGATTTCATTATATACTTTACAGCCGATAATATAGCATAGGCCTCAGCCGTGAAGATACTTGTCTCCGGGTGCAGCACACCGGATACCGAAAACGATGGACCGATGGCTGCATAAGTTACCCCGGCATGTGACTTGGAAGCGTCTGTGTAAAACTCTGTACACGAGTATTTAGATTGGAGTTCTAAGAAGTGCATTCTAATGTGTGCCTCTGGCGCGTGTTTAGTGACCTCTACGAACGATGTGTCACACTCTATGAGCTGCCACTGCCATGGCGGCAACAGTTTCGCTGGAGCCATAGGACATTGCTCAAGCAGTGGAACACCCATTTCCTCACTAAGGTTCCTCACACGCAAAGCGAACGGCTTTCTCGCTGCAGGTCGATTATGGAAGAGTGTGGCAGCGGTCACGTCATTTATAGTTGAATAAGAAGGATGTTCAATGTTTGCTTGTATTTTCAGAAAATATGTAAAACTGCTGTATGACCGCTGCAGATGAAGTGACCACTGATTCGACTCTACGTAGAGGCTCTGGATTGGACTTGTCCTGAAAGCACCGGTCGCGAGACGGATACCCAGGTGGTGGACGGGGTCTAGGATTTTAACGCACTTGGCGTTGCAGAATTGTAAATTATTGACCCGTAATCAAGGCGTGAGAGGACAAGACTTTTATACAAGTTAAGCAAACACTTTCGATCACTACCCCAAGTCGTACGTGACAGAAGCTTTAAAGGTTCATTGTCTTCAGGCATTTTGCCCTCAGATGCTTAAGATGGGGAATAAATGTGAGTTTACAATCTAAAATGATTCCTAAAAACTTGTGCTCGCTGCTCACAGAGAGTGCATCTCCTTTGATTGCAATACTTGGGACTGGCGTTACGCCTCTCTTGTTAGTAAAGAGTACGCACGTGCTCTTCTGGGCATTTACTTTGAGACCATTTTCGTCTGCCCATTCGGACAATTTGTTTATTCCAAGCTGCACTTGTCGTTCGCAGATGGCAATATTGCATGACTTGAAGGCTATTTGCACATCGTCGACATAATTGAATAAAACATTGTGCGTGGAATGACTTTGTGCAGGGAATTCATTTTTACAATAAATAGTGTGCAACTAAGCACGCCTCCCTGTGGCACACCGGTCTCTTGGGTGAATGACTTAGACAAAGCGTTGCCCACTCTTACGCGGAATGTGCGATTAGATAGGTAACTTTCGATTGTATTTAACATGTTGCCACGGACACCCATCGCCGAGAGATCTCGGAGAATGCCGTAGCGCCATGTCGTGTCGTAAGCTTTTTCTAGGTCGAGAAACACTGAGAGGCAGAACTGCTTATGTAAAAAGCATCCCTGATATAAGACTCAATGCGAACAAGGTGGTCTGTTGTGGACATACCTTCCCTGAAACCACATTGCAAGGGGTCTAGTAGTTTGTTATATTCAAGGAAACAGATTTAAGCGCCTGTTTATCATTTTTTCAAATAGTTTGCACAGGCAGCTTGTTAGCGCTATTGGCCTATAGCTGCTGGCTAGGGATGGGTCTTTGCCTTGTTTAAGCTCGGGGATGACTATAGCTTCCTTCCACGAAGACGGGATATACCCATCCGCCCACATGGCATTGAAAAGATACAGGAGTGTTTTCAGAGTTTCAGGATGTACGTACTTAATCATTTCATATATGACACGATCACCACCTGGCGCCGAGTTATTGCAGCAAGCGAGGGATGCCTTAAGTTCAGTTAAAGTAAATGGATAGTTGTAGGCCTCACTCGATGATTCTTTACGTTTAAGGGGCTGGCGCTCTTCGCGTTCTTTGATCCTCAGAAATGTTTTTGTGTAATGGGACGCACTGGATACATGTTCGAAGTGTTCGCCCAGACAGTCTGCCTGGTATTCCAGGCTCTCACCTTGGGTACTGACTAAGGGCAGTGGGTGTACCTCCCGGCCTTTTAATTTATTTACTCTATTCCACACTTTCGTCTCATCAGTGTAAGAATTTATACCGGAGATGTACTTTTCCCAACTCTCCCTTTTAGCTCGTCGACGCGTTCTTCTACCCTGGGACTTTATTTGTTTGAAAGTAATCAAGTTTTCGGCAGTTGGTGAGTCGCGAAGTCGTACCCAAGCCTTGTTTTGATTTTTCCGGGCTTGTTTACATTCTTCATTCCACCACGGAATGCGACGTTTATTCGCAAGTCCGTTAGTTTGACGGATGCATTTCGTGGCAGCGTCAATTATAAAGGCAGTTATATAGGCCACAGCGTCTTCTATATTAAAGGAGGAAATATCATCCGTGGTTAGATATGTAAGTTCCCGGAAAAGTTCCCAGTTACCCGTGTCAACCTTCCATCGGGGAATGTGTGGTGAGCATATATCTTGTTTTGTTAAGTTAATTATAATTGGGAAGTGGTCGCTCCCAAAGGGGTTCTTGAGAACGGACCACTCCAGGTACGGAATTATTGTACTCGACACGATACTTAAATCTATAGAGGAGTATGTATTATGCGCCACGCTGTAGTACGTTGGCTCTTTCTTATTAAGCAAACATGCTCCTGAGGAAAAAAGAAAGTTTTCAATTAGGCGACCTCTCGCATCGCAACGCGAGTCTCCCCACAAAGTGTTATGTGCATTTAAATCTCCGACAACAATGTATGGAGCCGGAAGTTCATCTATATAGTTTTGAAATTCGGTTTTATTAAGTTGATAACTGGGAGGGATGTATATAGAACTGATAGTGATTAGCTTGTCAAAAAGCACCCCTTGGACAGCAACTGCCTCTAGGGGCGTACGAAGTTTTATTTCCCTACAGGCAACACCTCTGTCGACTATGATAGCTACACCACCGGATGACACAACAGTGTCCTCGCGGTCTTTGCGAAAAATAGCATATTGTCTGAGGAAATTTGTATCTGTACGTTTGAGGTGTGTTTCTTGAACACACAGCACCCTGGGACTAAATTTGCGGAGGAGTTCTTTAACGTCGTCAAGATTTTGAAGGAGACCTCTAACGTTCCAATGAACTATTTGAGTGCCCATATTAAAAAGAGTTTTGTGCTGTGTGTTTACGAAAAGAGAGTTAGCTTACAGAACCCTTTAGGGGCCCTGTAATGCGGGGTTTCTCTTTTTTGGAGCGGTCGAGAGATTCTCGCCGCTCCTTAGGCGCTGGCTGCGCCGTCTGGCTAGAAGATGTGTCCATCGGCTCTTGCGGCGCGCTGGACACCCGCTCTTGAGAGCGGTTTGTTCGCGTTGAAGGCCTCGTCTCAAGAGACGAGACCCTTGAGGCCACCAGCCCGGAGGTCGATGGCCCCTTCTTGAGAGTTGCCGGAGCAGCGCTAGCTGCTGCCGCCGAGGGGGCGGACGGCGTTGCCGCCGGCTCACTACGCGTGGGCTGGACAGCAACCGGTGGCCGTTGTGACGCCGCCCCCTGACGCGCCACTTCGGCAAAGCTGTTCTTTGGCAGATACGATACCCGCCTCCGTGCTTCCTTGAATGATAGGTTCTCTTTTACTTTAATTGTCACGATTTCTTTCTCTCTTTTCCAGGATGGGCAAGACCGCGAGTATGCGGCGTGCTCCCCATCACAGTTTACACAGTGTAGAGCGTTTTCGCAGGAGTCAGATATATGTTCGTGTGCACTGCATTTAGCACAGGTCAGTCGGCCTCGGCAGTTCTGCGAACTGTGGCCGAATCTTTGGCATTTGAAGCAACGGAGAGGGTTTGGGATATACGGCCTTACTCGGATTTTAACATAGCCTGCCTCGATGGTTTCTGGCAGCACACTCGAACCAAATGTGAGAATTATGTGCTTAGTGTCAATTTCTTTGCCGTCACGCCTTAGTTTGATTCGTTTTACGTTGGTAACATTTTGCTCTTTCCATTCTTCCAAAAGTTCAGCTTCGGTCATCTCCATCAAATCATCATCGGAAATAACACCGCGAGTGGTGTTCATGGTGCGGTGTGGGGTCACTGAAACTGGTATGTCCCCGAAAGACACTAGGTTACTTAGTTTTTGATATTGCTGTTTGTCATGGAGTTCCAGGAGGAGGTCGCCACTTGCCAGTTTCGATGCCTTATAGCCTGGGCCAATTGTCTGAGCTAGACATCTGGAAACGAGGAAAGGCGAGATCATTCTCGTTGTCTTTCCTGGTTTCTCAGAGTGAATGACTTGATAGCGGGGAAAATTTTCAGTATGACGGCCAAAAAATTTAAATATTTCTTCGGTGCGCCCTCGTTTCTGAGGGCGATCAGGGAGTTTTGGGAAGAAACTGTCCATAGGAAATGTTCAGTTTTCGGCAGTAACGCCAGTCACCCACCGTGGAGCCCAACAAGGGGACGCCGCAAGTCTTATAATAAACAAGTCCTGTGGACGCCAACTGTACGTTTCCGCTATAACCAAATATGTACAGCCAAGGTTGGTTGTAGCAAACAAGGTTAACCCTTGCTGCCGGGAAGATCGGAAGTAAAAAGAAGTGAAGAGAAGACAGGATAGAATAAAAGTGAGAGAGAAAGACGAAGATTGGAGAGGAGGATAGGAAAAGGCAACTACCGATTTCCCCCGGGTGGGTCAGCCCGGAGGTGCCGTCTACGTGAAGCCGAGGCCAAAGGGGCGTGTTGCCTCCGTCGAGGGGCCATAAAGGTCCAAACACCCGGCATCGGCTCAACCCCCAGGATCCCCTTTTCCCCGGACACGGCTAAGCCGCGCACGGCTACACGCTGAGGGTCCAACCCTCATGTGCTCGGGTACGTGGTGTCGCAACGCACCAAACGCCCGTGCCGGCGGGCTCCCCCTCCAATATTACTCGATCGCCTCCGCATACCAGGCAACGGGTGGCACCTTGGGAACCAAACGTCGAAGCTGATCCCACGGAAATAGATGACGTTGGCCCCTTGCAAGAATTAGTGGCCTCTCCGTGACGGTCAGCTTGTCAGTCAGGAGACTGGCCTTCGCGGAAGCTACCGCCGAGCCCCGTCTGAGGGTGGGTGCTGGTGCTTCACGGAAACACACCACGAGCGAAGTTGCCGTTTTAGCGACGCACGAGGCCGATTTCTCATTGCAGTCCGTGGTCTAATTGCACGTCCATTAGTCCCAGGTGACGCTCCCTGGCCTCGAAAAACGACGAAGCGTGAATAGCACTCCGCAGCTGCGCGTCTGTCGGTGAGGCATCCCTTGCTCCGAGGGACCGCCAGGCACGTACATTGCGTGCCTTAACGAAAATGCGCTTGTAGCTGAGATGATTATGTATTCGTGATGAGCTACGGTTTCGAGGGGCAGCGAGCACGGCCTATCGCTATGAGCTGACTTCTGAAGTAGACACAGAAGAGTGATTATGCGACGACTTTCCAGAGGCTGCAAAGAGATATCAAGCTTAATGTGTGTTGCACTAGAGCTACAATCATAGCTTCTAGAGAAGGATTGAAAAGCGGGCGAGCAGGAACCTATTCATGTTCAATCAGATTAACAATAAATTAATCAATCAATCCTTTATTGTAGAATGTCAAAAGATGATGCCTACAAAATTATTTAGACCAATAATCCTTTCGGCTAGTATCTGCTCCAATACAAAAATATTTTTGTAGGTCAGCCAAAGGAGTCCTAAAAAATATGCATTTCAATAAAAGCAACTAAAAGAAAGAATGGTACATTCAATTGAATTTGAATTTTATTTGTCGTTCATTCAAAGGAGGGTAGTCTGAGACTAAAGGCAAAAAGCCTGACACAGGTCTCAGCCCCCGCAAGCGACAGGTTTGACAGCTGATTACACACTATGGACAATTTTGTAAGTTAAAGCTAGAGCACTGCACGGGCCGATTTTTGCGGCCCGGGCCCGGCCCGGGTCCGTTTTCACATTGGGCGGCCCGCCCGAGCCCGATCAAAACTTTTATGGCGAGACCCGGGCCCGGCCCGGGCCCGGAAATAATCTACGTTACCCGCCCGCCCGGCCCGCCACCCCTTTACCTTAAGCCCGAGCCCGACTCGAAACCGGCCCGAGACCGAAAAATACATGTTTTTCAGAGTTGAGAAGCCCAAGAATAACTCGCAGAAAGCCCGAGCCCGGCCCGTGCCCGGGTCAAAAAGCAAACGCCGTGCCCGAGCCCGGCCCGAGCCCGTGAAAAAACTCCTCTACCCGGCCCGGCCCGGGCTTTCGGGTAAGCCCGAGCCCGTGCAGTGCTCTAGTTAAAGCAGCGTTGGTTACTGGGAACATTCGTGGTAACAATGTCTATTTTCATTAGATTCAAATATATTCAAATTTATAGAGCAATGTAATGCAATGGCTAAGTACAAATAAACGTTTCAGATTCTAATGGTGTGCTAAAATTATACAATTATACACGAAATAAACGTCAGCGAATTTACAGAGCATTACATAGCAACAACATGCGCAAAAAACACAAGAAACGCAAAATAATAAAAGACTGCAAACAGGACATGGCTGCATCAAAAATATTTGGCTTAATACAGAAACGCAAAAATAAAAATAATAAATAAAATCATATGTGGATCCAGAAAAGAAAATACATGGAATTCATGACAGAAACATTTTTCATTTAATCAAATAATTTATTCAATATTAAAGTATATATCTTACCCATCTAACCAATCTATTTCATTTATAAATGTCCATAAAAAGGATTTAAGGATACAGATTCACTGTATCTGTCCAATATTTTTGTGGACTGATAGAGAAATGTTTGTTTCCCGTAACTTGTCCTTGCTTTCCGTGCGTGTTGTGTGCTGTGTCGCAAGAAGTATCCCGAGAGGTTACGTTCGCTACATTGTGCGCCTGGGTTTCTCTTTCGCATCTCTAGAAAAATTTGCGTATAGTATATCCTGTCCGCAGGCAGCATATAATTTTTGGAATAGTGGCACTGTTCTTAGATGTGAAAAACAGTCCTAGCAATTTACATTTAAACAAACAACTTTTTTCTACTGTTATCAATTTCGTGTAATTTGTTCTGGTGGTTGTACCCTAAAGCAATATTCCTTAGCAAAGTTTTGAATACACAAGTGCATTATACAGTTGTTTTAGCCATAAAGGGATCAGGTGGGCGACTCTATATATGACACAGATGTTTTTGAAAATTCACTCCAAATGAAATTTACATGTGTATTCCTCGACAGTTCTTCACTAAAATGTATTCCCGTAAACTTTTGTTGTTTGACCTGTTTAGCAAGGAACTTGGTAAATTTTACTTGTTTTCTATCCTCAATTCTTTTATTCGGCGTCCTAAATATAATATAGCTTGTTTTAGTCACGTTCAACTGGAGTATGTTGGTCATCACCAGTCAGATAACAAAGTGTATAGTCATTGGCACGCCGCTGCAATTCTGTTGTATTATCGGCTGTAAAAAACCAATTTGTATTATCTGCATACATCGCCATCTTTTGGGAACCTGGTAAATCTGTAAATCATTCACGTAAATTAGAAATAGTAACGGACCTAACTTTGAACCTTGTGGGACACCTTGCTGCTGTGTAAGCGTTTCAGATGCAGTAGTTTCCAGCTGAGCGAACTGTGTTCTATTACCTATATAACTTTTTATGAAATCATTAGCAACGTCTCACACTCCGTAGTTTTCCAATTTTCAGTTTAGATATAGTGGTCATTCGAATCAAACGCCTTTCTCAGGTTCAAAAACAAGCCCTGCGTTAACTTTTTCTTTTCGTTGTTTGTATTTATTCGATCTTTAATATCTAGTAAAGCTTGCTCAGTTGACGTACCTTTTTTTTTTTTTTGGAAAGCCGTATTGGCATTGCGCAATGACATTGGGTTGCGTGAAAAAAAGTCAGCGTCTTGCATAGATAACCTATTCAAAAAGTTTTGAAAATACAGTTAGGACTGAAATCGGCCTGTAAGTGCATAATTAGTCTGCACTTTCTCGACTTTGTAAATTGGTGTGACACGCGCTATTTTGAGCTCGTCTGGAAAAACGCCTGTGCTAAGAGACAAGTTCACAACAAGCACGAGCACTGGCCTTACTTCGTGTGACACACATTTAACCGAAATGCGACTGATACTGTCTACGCCAGCTGAAACATCATGCTTTAATGCCTTGATACGATCCCTCACGTCACAGAGCCAAGTCAGTTTCAAGAAAAGTGAATTCGACACACGAGGTGTGGAAAACCTGTGACTGTTGTGTAGGATTGATGGCAGCGTTGAGAAAATGCGTGTTCATGCAGCTAACCAATTCCACATGTTCAATTTCTCGCCCGTTTATTGTGTATGTCATTTGCGGATGCGTGTTTGAATTTAACGGCATCCCACATTTTTTCTCGGATTGCTTCGTATATTTGAGAAAACGCGCTCATTGGAATCACACTTCGTTTTCTTTAAATCACTTCGTACTTCTATCCTAATTTTTTTACGTCACGAACACACCGCCGCGCCCGTATAAAAGTGAAATACACAGCGTGTTCTTGATGCGTTCCTACAAGTGTTTCTCGACCCATGGTTTGCGCGCCTTCTTATGTTTTTTTGTGCGAAACTTTATAGGCGCACAAGTCTCGGTGGTGGTGGTGGTGATGATAGCACAGGTTTTTGTGCTCACTTGGCTTTCCACGGCAGTTCAGGGCGGAGACTCCTTTCCCAAGCGTATCAGCCCTGAAGGAAGCCGAATGCCCGGCCGGGATACGCTTGTGCCCATTTGAACCAGTGGGTGCCCGGGGACGGTGGGAATCCAACCCACAACCTGTCGCAGCCAAGGCGGGCGCCCTACCACTAGGCCACGGCTGCGGTCATGCTAAAAAGTGGGCCTATCCTGGTGATAGTGCAGAAAGGGTCCAAGGTCAATGGCACACACCCCTGTGGGCTCGGCGACCTGTAAGGCGCCCTTGAAATACCCTTGTCACTCGTGGGACCCAAAGAAACAAAATCACCAGCCCTTCCCCTGTCGCGAAAAGGGGGGTAAGCGAAGCTTTTCGTCCGATTCTAGCGTGAGCGCTTCCGAAGCCCAGGTGAAGCGTCAGCAAAGAGGCGCAGACCCTGAGTTTAGGGAAACGAAGCGGAACGCCTGCAACAGCGTTGTCTTGCCACAAGCTTCACTTAGCCCCATTTTCTCGACAGGGGAAGGGCTTTGATTTTTTTCCCAAAAGCCGCTGGCTGAAGTGAAAAAGCCAGATGAGCACGCGGGCACATTTCGTTTAAGCAGAGAAAACTCTCTGTTTACATCTGTTTCATTATATTGTGACGTACGCGTTTGTACAGCTGTGGACCAAAGGGCGTTGGTTGGTGAAGAAGAGGCTGAAGTGTCTCGGAGCTCGGTTGATGGTGTTACCCTGGACACAGAGCTACAACCTTCTAACTGTATATATTGTAAATACATATATTTTCTCCCCGAAACATTTTGGTGGAAGTGCGGGGTAATCTCGCCACAAGCCGGCCCTGGATCTTCGCAGCGGGCGTCACATCGGTTCCGCTGTTATGGCGACTGACGCTGCCTCCGACGCTGACGCTGCCTCCGCCGCTCAGACACCAGCGGAAGTGGTACTAACCCAGCGACGTCACCCGGGAATCTTCACTGGCAAGGTCGACGTCGAAGACTGGCTGACGTCGTATGAGCGCGTCGGTAAGCACAAGTGGAATGCCACATTTTTGCTGGCCAACGTGATCTTTTACTTGGGAGGAACCGCGAAGGTATGGTTCGAGACGCACGAAACTGAAATTACAAGCTGGGACTCCTCCAAGGAAAAGCTACGCGAACTTTTAGGAAGACCTGTGGGACATCAAATGGAGGCCAAGCAAGAGCTAGCGTCTCGTGTCCAGACACCAACCGAATCGTACGTCGCGTACATTCAAGACGGTCTGGCTCTCTGCCGTAAAGCGGACGCGGACATGTTGGAGGCCGTTAGGGTTGGACACATGTTGAAGGGAATCGCGGACGATGCGTTCAACCTTCTGCTGTGTAGGAACTGCTCAACCTGCTCAACTGTTGAATCCATCATAAAGGAATGCCGGAATTTTGAGCAAGCGAAGAGCAAACGCGTCGTACAACGCTTCGACCGACTTCCGAATACGGCTGCCACTTCCTCCTGCAACGACCCTCCGGCATCACATCCGCCTGCCACGCCAAGCTTGACACAGGTCATCCGTCGCGAAGTTGAGGCTATGGCTCCACGTTCTCACTGTCCCCGTACGCACGACAACATGACCATCTCGCTCATTCAAGCTGTTGTCCGCCAAGAAATTGCAAACATGGACATCCAGTCTGCCGTCTGCCCACGTCCCACCCCTACCACTCCTGTCATTGCCTCTGCTGCACCTCGCCAGTCGTTCCCGAATCGATATCGGAACCCCTCTGAGTGGCGAACCTCGGATGACAGGCCGATTTGCTTTGCTTGCTCACGGGTCGGTCACATCTCCCGCCACTGCGTATTAGCCGCTGGTATTCCTCGCCTCGACCATACGCTGATCGCCGCTTCGACCGAGACCCTCGGTCTCTGTCGCCCCTTTCTGAACCATACCATGCCGGCCTTCCCTCTCGGGGAAACACCCCTAGCCGATCGCCCTCGTCGCAACGCCGTCAGTCCCGTTCACCCACACCTCGCCGTTCGCGGGCCGCTTCTCGGGAAACTGAGCAATGCAGCCCCGGAAGGTGAGGCTGCGTTGACGACTCGGACTGCAAAACCTCTGCTGACCCGTGCTGCTCGACCGAACCTTGTTGACATTTTTGTTGATGATGTACCCGTTCATGCCCTCATCGATACTGGCGCTCAGGTGTCGGTTATGCGATCAGATCTTCGTAGCCGTCTCCGTAAAGTCCTGACACCTGCCGAGTCGCCTGCCGTCCGAGTAGCTAATGGCAGTACTAGAGCACTGCACCGGCCGATTTTTTCAGCGGGCCCGTTTTTACGTTGGGCGGCTCGCCCGAGCCCGATCAAAACTTTTATGGCGAGACCCGGGCCCGGCCCGGGCCCGGAAATAATCAACGTTACCCGCCCGGCCCGGCCCGCCACCCCTTTACCTTAGGCCCGAGCCCGGCTCGAAACTGGCCGGAACGCGGCCCGAGACCCAAAAATACACGGTTTTCAGAGTTGAGACGCCCGAGAATAACTCGCTGCACGTTACATGCATACCACCAGAAAGCCCGAGCCCGGCCCGGGCCCGGGTAAAAAAGCACACGCCGTGCCCGAGCCCGTGAAAAAACTGCTCTACCCGGCCCGTGCTTTCGGGTAAGCCCGAGCCCGTGCATTGCTCTAGGCAGTACCACAGCCGTGATGGGAATGCGCGCCGCCCGCGTTACCATTGCCGGCCGTCCAGTGTTAGTCCTGTTCACTGTACTGACCGAGTGTCCCCATGAAGTGATTCTTGGAATCGACTTCCTGACTGCTCATTCAGCACTTATTGACTATGCAACCGGCACCTTTCGCCTTGAACTGCCCCATTACTTTGCCGACCCGACCGACGACCACAAGTCGCGACTTCGTTCTGCTGAATTTGTTAGACTGCAACCTGATGCTGGGACCTACGTCCTCATGTCGCCTTCTCCTCCACTTCGCGATGGTCCCTACGTGGTGTCCCCACTTTGCGACGTTCTCCTGGCATGTCAAATAGCACTACCCAGCTCAATTGTAACTCTTGACAACAACCTTCCCCTTCTGAACTTTGGTTCGTGTCTGCAAGTGCTTCCTGAGGGTGTATCTCTCGCTGTGCTATCCCCTTTGGAAGACTGTGGAGTAGCTGCTCTTACGCCCGAACCACGATCCGATACTGCTGCAGCTTCCGACCCTCCTACTTCACGCAACGACAAGTTTACGCCAATGATAGCGACTGACCTACGACCTGCTTACGCCGATGCCGTTCGCCGCATTCTGATGTCCTATGAAGACATCTTTGATTTTTGGCAATCGCCCGCTACGTCGCACCCGTGTCGTCACCCATCCCGTGCACACTGGTGACGCTCCTCCTATACACCGGAGGCCCTACCGTGTGTCAGCCGCTGAACGCCAGGTGATCCAATCGGAGGTGGACAAAATGCTCTCCAAAGATATTATCGAGCCTTTCTGCAGTCCGTGGGCGTCACCTGTCGTTTTGGTTAAAAAGGACAATACCTGGAGATTTTGTATCGATTACCGTCACCTGAATAGGATTACCAAAAAGGACGTGTATCCGCTTCCGCGTATTGATGACGCGCTGGACTGATTACACGGTGCCAGTTATTTTTCATCGATTGATTTGCACTCTGGCTACTGCAAAATTGCAGTGGATGAACGAGATCACGAAAAGACCGCCTTCGTCACCCCAGGTGGTCTCTACCAATTTAAAGTGATGCCTTTCGGACTGTGTGATGCCCCTGCTACCTTCGAGCGCATGATGGACTCTCTTCTGCGCGGATTAAAATGGACCACATGCCTCTGCTACCTTGATGACGTCATTGTTTTTTCACCGACGTTTGAGAGCCACCTCCACCGACTCCCAGCTATCCTTGATGTTTTTCGACGTGCCGGCCTACAACTAAATTCTAGAAAATGCCATTTCGGCCGCCGCAAAATACGAGTACTTGGTCACTTGGTTGACGCTTCTGGCGTCCAGCCTGATCCTGACAAACTTCGTGCCGTTGGTGAGTTTCCACGTCCGCGTTCTTCTACCGATGTCCACAGTTTTCTAGGCCTGTGTTCCTATTTTCGACGAGCACACAGGGGTTGGACCCTCCTACGCGTAGCCGTGCGTGGCTTAGCCGTGTCTGCGGAAAGGGGGATCCTGGAGGTTGAGCTAATGCCGGGGTTTGGACGTTTAAGGCCCCCTGGCGGAGGCAACGCACCTCTTTGGCCTCTGCTTCACATAGACGACACCTAGACTGACCCACCTGGGGGAAATCGGCAGTCACCTTTTCCTGTCCTCATCTCCACGCTCTTTTTTATTGCGATAGCAATTATATGGACACTTCAACCGGATTTCTGCCGTCGCCGTCGCCGTGAGGTTTCCTATAGATAAAATCTTCGCCGCGCGCCGTATGCCCGAGCGGAAGCGTGCGGGGACGCGCGCTATCACGGAGAGCGAACGCACTCATCTCCCACGCGCAAGCAAGGAAGCAGGAAGCCAGCGCCGGAAGGAGCGGGGGGGAGGGGGGGGGCGCACCACTACTCTGCCAACAACCGCGCGCGTCGCTCGTATACGCACCGTCTCTTATCTCCACTCGGCTCTGACCTTTATGCGCCGTGCATTCGCCGCTCAGTTCCCGTTGAAGCGATAGACCGCACGTACCTTCGCCCGCTGCGGCGTATGCTTGCTGCCAGCGTTTTGACAGTCGTTGTCTGCAGTCATTCAGAGATCTATTCGTGTTTCTTTGTGCGCGCTCACACCACGCTTGTTCATTCAATTAGTAATAGTCGGGCCACATTTTCCAACGCACGCTACACATGCAATGCTGCCCGGATCGGCAGTGCAGCGCTACAGGTGTGTCCCTTCGCACGCGCTGCCCACGGGAAGCGCTTCTCATCAACACCACCGTTTCACACGCGCCTTCTCGTGGTCATCGAGTCTCTCTTCATGTCGGTCTACTTACGCCGCAGCACACCTGCTTACTTAATCAGCTCATGTTTACTACAATTCATATTGCTACCAAAGCCGCTCACCTTACATCGTATGACATTGCTGTGTTGCTATGGCATTCATTGCCTCGCCCTTAGGGCGAAACTGTGAAATTTTTCTTTATACCTCCCTTTCATTACTGTCCTGTCTTCTCTTATCTTCTATTTACTTCCTATCTTCTCGGTGGCAAGTGTGGCTAACCTATCTTGTGTGGCTAACCTGTCTTGGTTATGTCATATTTGGTATAGCAGCAGTGTACAGCTGGCGTCGGCAGGACTCACATTACAGGAGCTCCTGTCAGTGGTAGAACGCCCGCCTCGGCTGCGGGAGGCTGTGGGTTCGATTCCCACCGCCGCCGGGCACCCACTGGTTCAAAAGGGTACAAGCGTACCCCGGCCTGGCGTTCGGCTTCCTTCAGGGGTGATACGCTTGGGAAAGGAGCCTGCGCCCTGAATTCCCGTCGAAACCAACTTGAGCACGGGAGGGCTCGGTGGTGTTCGGCTCGGTGGTGGGCGCCTGGTATCGCGGCCGAAATTAAGTAAGGATTTATGGCATTAGCTGCATTCCCCAAACTACCTGATCGTCCTCTTTTGAAAAGAGGACGCACCGAGGAAACAATGAAATTTTTTGTCCAAACTAAACAAATCTTTCCCCGCTACCATGTAATACATAGCGAAAACCCCGAAAAGACTGTCCGAACCGTTTCCCCATTTGTCGTTGCTAAGTGTCTCACTGACTCACTGGGCCCAGGCTACGAAGTCACAAAAATGGCTAGTGGTGACCTCTTGCTTGAGGTTCGCGACAAGCTTCAGTACGGAAATACCTCAAAGCTCGTGACATTTGGTGACATCCCAGTCACAGTGACAGCACATCGATCAATGAATACGTCCAGAGGGGTCGTTTCAGACGAAGATCTCTTAAGCTTGAGTGAAGAAGAGCTTCTAGATGGCTGGAAGGACCAGAATGTAATCAAAGTGCAGCGAATAATCATCAAGCGTGAAAACAAAGAAATCCCAACAAAGCACTTGATACTCACATTTGCAACGAGTGTACTGCCAGATTCTCTTGAAACCGGCTACACAAAGACACGAGTAAGGGCATACATACCCAACCCACGTAGATGCTTTAAGTGCCAACGATTCGGCCATGGCTCGCAAAACTGCCGAGGCCGACTGACCTGTGCGAAATGTGGACACAATGAACACAACTCTGACAACGGTACTGGTACACTCCACTGTCCTAACTGCGACGGTGAACATGCACCATACTCACGAGCATGTCCCACGTGGAAAAAGGAAAAGGAAATTATAACTATGAAGATCAAAGAGAACATTTATTTCCAGGAAGCACGCAAGCGTGTTTCATTCCTTCATACCTCAGGGTATGCTGAGGCGGCGCGTATAGAGGCATCGCCGCAGCAGACTTCGGCATTTGCCCGATCCACAAAGAGTGTGGCCACGGTCGTGCCACCAGCCCTCTTGGTGACAGCAGCTAGCGCTGCTTCGCCTGCCCTGAAGCAGGGCCCGTCGACCTCTGGGTTGACAGGCTCCAAGGCCCCGTCTCATGAGGCGAGGCCTTCACGACGTACACACCGCTCACAAGAGCGGACGTCCAGCGCCTCGCAAGAGGCAATGGACGTTACCCCTAGTCAGCCGGCGCAGCCAGCGCCGAAGCACCGCCGCGAGTCCCAGGACCACGGCAAGAAAGACAAACCCAGCATTACGGGGCCCGGAAAGGGCCCTGTATGCTAATCTACGTTGTTGTTCTTGTCTTAGCCACACAGCACATATTCCTTTTAACATGGATACTGCAATTATACACTGGAACGTTAGAGGTCTTTTCCGGAACCTTGAGGACGTTAAATAACTTTTACTTAAGTTTAATCCAAAGGTGGTGTGTGGGCAAGAGACACATCTTAAATCTACACACACAAACTTTCTCCGTCAATACGCCATTTTCCGGAGAGACCGAGATGACGCGGTGGCGTCGTTCGGTGGTGTAGCTATAATAGTCGATAGCGGAGTGGCCTGTCGGCAACTACTCCTCCGAACACCCCTTGAAGCTGTTGCTATCCAAACAGTGCTGTTTGACAAAGTGGTGACCATTACCTCTGTATACATCTCTCCGAATTACCAGCTCTCTAGGGCAACATTTCAGAGCTTTATAGATGAGCTTCCCCATCCTTATGTAGTCGTCGGAGACCTAAACGCGCTTAGTACACTGTGGGGCGACTCTCGTTGTGATGCGAGAGGACGGTTAATAGAAAACTTCCTATTCTCCTCAAGTGCCTGCTTGCTGAACAAGAAGGAACCAACATACTACAGCACTACACACAAAACATTTTCCTCCATAGATCTTAGTATAGTGTCCGGCACACTTGTGCCGTATCTGGAGTGGGAAGTCATTAATAACCCGTATGGTAGTGACCACTTTCCTATCGCTTTAAACCTTACAAAGCCGGCTGAATGCCGTACATACGTCCCTCGATGGAAAGTGGATTCAGCTGACTGGACGCAGTTTTGTCAATTAACACATTTGCCCTGGACAATATCTGTGCACTTGGCATTGACGATGCAGTAGCATACTTTACAGCGTTTGTAATTAATGCTGCATCAATATGCATTCCCCAAACAAACGCGACACCTTCAAAACGGCGTATACCATGGTGGAATGAGGAGTGTAAGGAAGCGCGGAAGAAGCAGAACAAGGCTTGGAATCTCCTACGTAACTCCCCCACCACAGAAAACCTAAATGGTTTCAAACGGATTAAGTCACAAGGAAGAAGAACACGCCGCCGTGCAAAACGGGAAAGTTGGCAAAAATACATCGGTAGCATCAATTCTTATACAGACGAAAGAAAAGCATGGAACAGAGTAAACAAGTTAAAAGGCCGACAAACTCATCCTCTGCCGCTAGTAAATATCCAGGGAGGTACCCTCACAGATCAAGCTGATTATCTAGGTGCACAATTCGAACATGTTTCCAGTTCATCCCACTATTCCGACAAATTCTTAAGATATCAACGACAAGCAGAGCGACTGCCCTTAGATCGGAAAAGCACGCAAAAGGAACCTTACAATCGCCCATTAGCATGGCTGAATTTCAGGCTGCACTGAAATGTTGCAACAAGTCTGCGCCAGGAGCCGATGGAATAGTATATAACCTGATTAATCACTTAAACCATGAAACTCACAAAACACTCGTGTCGCTTTTTAATGCCATGTGGTCTACAGGTCACATCCCGTCCGCTTGGAAACAAGCCATCGTAATCCCAATTCTCAAAGAGAACAAGGACCCTTCTTTAGCCGTCAGCTACAGACCCATAGCGTTGACAAGCTGTTTGTGCAAACTCTTTGAAAAAATGGTAAGCCGACGCTTGATTCATTATCTTTAAAATAACAAAATACTAGATCCTCTGCAATGTGGATTCAGGGAAAGTAGATCTACTATAGACCATCTTGTCCGTATGTAGGCGAACATCCGGGATGCCTTCATACACAAGCAATTGTTCCTATCAGTATTTCTTGACATGGAGAAGGCCTACGATACTACGTGGTGCTTTGGAATTCTCCGAGATTTGTCTGGAATGGGTATGCGCGGTAACTTGCTGAGCTTTATCGAAAATTATCTTTGCAATAGAACATTTCGTGTGAGAGTTGGCAACGTCCTGTCACGGTCATTCGCTCAGGAGACAGGTGTGCCTCAAGCTGGGGTACTCAGCTGTACTCTCTTCATCGTCACATCGTCAAAATGAATTCTTTGCACACCGTTATACCGCGCACAATGTTTTATTCCGTATATGTGGACGATGTGCAGATTGGATTCAAATCATGTAATCTGGCAATCTGCGAGCCACAAGTACAGATTTGCCTAAACAAACTATGTAAGTGGGCGGATGAGAATGGGTTTAGTCTAAACCCACAGAAAATTACCTGCATGCTTTTCTCAAACACGAGATGAATATTACCGGATACCGATATTTCTGTGAATGGAGAACGTCCATTTGTAAGCTCTCAGCATAAATTTTTAGGTATAATCTTAGATTCTACACTCACTTTTATCCCTCACCTGAAACATCTTAAAGAGAAATGTCTCAAAACAATGAATCTACTGAAGCGTCTGTCACGCACATCCTGGGGAAGTGACAGGCGATGCCTCTTGAACTTGTATATGAGTGGGCATGGGAACAGTGGTCCTTGTACCGCTCTCAGACACTTCTTCACCATGCAGGCCTTGCTTGCGATTGCCCTGCCGTGGTTATCGCCGTCCACAGCTGGCTTGGCACATGTCAGTGCATCGCTGCCAACAACGAGCTTCGTCAGTGCACTCGATCAACATACGCCAAGAAATGACGCCCCCTGGGTACTCTTCGAAAACCGACCAGCCCCATCGTCACCAACAGCAACTGCCGCCAACAGCTTTAACCACGAACGCCTGGACATCGGATTCAGTGGCCATGGGAACAGTGGTCCTTGTATCGCTCTAAAACACTCCTTCACCATGCAGGTGTGTACACAACCTTCACTATATGCTAAAAAAATCTAACAACCGCTGTCTACTGCTGTTCCCGTGCCCACGGGTGCTGTGCGATACTTTGAGCGAATGTTTTTCAATGGTATATATATTGCTGTGTTCCAGTGACATTGAAACTAACCCTGGACCTACCAATCGTACCACAGTGCCACAAGAATTTGATGACTTACCTGAAAATCCTGCCGAGCAAATGAATGCACTATACAACATGTTGAAAGACGTACACTCTCGCTCCTTACAGATCTCTAAAAGTCAGTGTGACCTTGCCGCTGATGTTAAAGCAATTAAAACCGGGCAAAAAAGCATTCACATGGAAATTACATGGCATCCGGAAGCGGCTTGACGAATTAGAAGAAAAATCTAAAAAGCTAGATCACATGACAGAAGAACTAACAAATATTCAAAAATCTGTGGAAGAACTAGCCGATGAGAATAATCAGGTGCAATCCAGACTAACCGATCTAGAGGACAGATCGCGACGGGACAACTTAATATCTCACGGAGTTCCAGATGCGAAAGAAACCTGCCAGGAAACTGAAGTAAAATTAACAAACTTCATTGCTACCGTTTTTGACAGATTTCCCAATGAATCCTTTGAAAGGGCGCACCGTTTAGGTAACTTTTCACCTACTAAGTGTCGCCCCATTGTTGCTAAGTTTACTGACTTCAAAATAAAAGAGAAAGTACTGTCACTACGTAATCAACTAAAGGATAAGAGCATCACAGTGAGCGAAGACTTTTCAATCGCAACACGACAGGCTCGTAAAAAACTAATTGAATTTGGGAAAGCTCAGCCCGGTTCAGCACAATTCAAGTTACGTTACAACAAATTGCTCATTAATAACAAATGCTAGATGTATTTTTCAGAGTGTGATAAAGTTCTAGAGGTTAAAAAACGCATCGATCATACCAATCATGCCCATACTTCTTCGGCTAACACGTCTACATAGGGACGCGTGAGGGAAGTTGGCCGCGCATCACGTCTTCAGGTATCAGTTCTTTTTTCTAACGTTAGAAGTGTACTAAACAAGTATAATTCTTTATCATCAGCTATTGACACGTGTAGCGCAAATAGAGTTGCCTTAACGGAAACATGGCTCCACGCGCATGTCCGCGATCATGAAATCTTTGACGACGCGAACTGCTTTCACATGTACCGTTGTGATCGGACAATGCGTGGGGGAGGCGGCGTCCTTCTTGCCGTCTCAAAGGACGTTCCTTCTTCATGTATTCATATTAACACTGAACTTGAATTAGTCTGGGCCATAGTAACCATTAGCTACCACAAGATTATATTAGGCTTATGCTATGGCTCTCCCTCCTCACCTTCAACATTTACCGATGAACTGCATGATGCAATGAATGTAGTTTGTACGCGATTTCCTTCATATCCTTTGGTTCTACTAGGAGATTTCAACTTTCAGAGTATAATATGGAACGCCAATTCATTGCCGTCTTTGCCACAACCTCGTGAATTTCTTAACATATGTTCAGTTTTTTCTCTAACGCAACTAGTAACGTTGCCGACCAGGACATCAAATAACAGTACCAACATTCTTGATCTACTACTAACGACTCGACCAGATTTCGCTACCGCTATCACCTATGCACCAGGCACCAGGCATCAGTGATCATTCATTACTTTCGTTTTCATTGAATGCACCCTTTCCTAAGGCAAAAAAAATATGAAAACGATACGGGACTACAAGAAAGCCAACTTTGACATGATTAACAGTGAACTAGCACATTTTTTAGACATCTTTTAAAGCAATTTTGATACCCGTTCAGTGCAGTCGAACTAGGATATGTTTGTAAATGAAGTTGCACGTCTAACAAATAAATATATCCCTAATCGCTTTATCACGTCAAACGCACATGCGCCATGGCACAATACTTATATCAAACATCTATCTAACCGAAAGAAACGTTTCTATCGTGCCGCCAGATGTTTGCCTACTAACTAAGCTGTAAGCTGGGCTACTTACAAATCTGCATCGACCATCTACATAGGTGCGCTCAAATTCGCTAAAGATAACTTTCTTACTAACCTTTTGCCGTCTATGTTACAAACTAACGCAAAAAAATTTGGCGAGTCATTCACCCACCATCTGACAACCATATTTCCTTGATTGACTCATCCGGTAACCGGATTAGTGAAAACCATTGCGCCACTGTTCTTAACGAATCTTTCAATAAAAATTTTTCTGTGGATAGCCATAATGAATTACCTACTGTGAGCTCACACAATTATTTACCTAAGTCACCAATGATTGTTGAACCACTTGGCGTCGTACGACTGATTGAAGCACTTAAGAATGATTCTCCTCCTGGCTATGATGGTATTAACACAAAATTTTGGAAAAATACTACTGCTTACAGTTCCATTATACTGACAAAATTTTTCCAACAGTCACTGGATATGTCTACACTTCCTAGACAATGGAAAATTGGGAAGGTCGTTCCACTGCATAAATCTGGTAATAAAAACTGCTCAACTAATTACCGCCCTATTTCTTTAAATAGTATTTGTTGCAAACTGCTCGAGCACATAATATTTACTAACCTAGTCAATTTTTTAGAATATAATTCATTTTTCACGTCAGCACAGCATGGCTTCCGGAAAACTTATTCATGTGAAACACAGTTAATATTATTACGATACCATCTAGAGATGCTAAAGAGACGAGCCGCCGCGAGAAAGACGATGAAGTGTGTCTGGGCTTTTGGCTCGAGCAAGGTGTCGGCCTGGCGGTTTTGGTTCCAGTGTAAATATATTGTAAATAGTTTTTTTCGTGTGTGTCTTTCCACACGTAACATTCTGGTGGAGGATTGCGATCCCCGTCCTCGCCACGGAACTCCGAAGTGGTCGGTACATCGAGCTTGTCACCATGCCTCCCGGTGACGAGACCACATCTGCAACGGCTTCGGCTCGTCCACCTGCTCCAATCGTCACGGTTGCCCAACATCGCGACCCCGGTGTTTTCTCTGGCCTGGAGGGACAGGACGTTGACGAATGGATCAAGCTATATGAATACGCCAGTGCTAATAACAGGTGGGACCCAACGATTATGCTCGCCAACGCCATCTTTTACCTCGGCGGCACCCCCCGCGTGTGGCACCAAACGCATGAAGATGAGTTAACCAGTTGGGACATTTTCAAAGAAAAGCTACGGGAACTGTTCGGCGACCCCATTGGGCGCAAGGTTGCCGCGAGAAAGGCTCTTGCGTCTCGTGTTCAGACATCTACGGAGCCCTACGTTTCCTACATCCTCGACGTTTTGGCTCTATGCCGCAAAACTGACGACACCATGTCTGAAGCAGATAAAGTGGCACATGTGCTAAAGGGCATCGCCGACGACGCTTTCCATTTGCTTGTTTTCGGCAACGTGTCGACTATCGACGCCATTATAAAAGAATGCCGTCGCCTTGAACAGGCTAAGAGCCGCCGTATCACACACCACATCACGCGGCTACCAAACACTGCTGCTACGTCGACATGTGAGGGCCGACTGCGTCAGACGACCACCTGTGACGACGTAACCCGTATTGTTCGCCGCGAGCTCAAGTCCACCAGTTCGCCAGCCTTCTCCGCGACGCCTCCCGATCCGCCTGCAACCACGATTGCCATGATTCAGGCCGTCGTCAGGCAGGAATTTGAGCACATGAGTTTAAACTCCGTGTGTTCAACGGCTCAACCCAGCGTTCATCAGTTCTCTAGCGGCCCTCCTCGTCCCCGGCCGTCCTTTTCTGCTCCATACCGCAACCCGTCCGAATGGCGGACCCCTGATGACAAGCCGATCTGCTTCCACTGCTGTCGCATCGGCCAGGTCGCTCGTCACTGCCGCAACCGATGGCCACCACCTACTCGGACGTACGCCGACGCTTATTCCCGTACCTTTCGACCTACTGTTCCCTATGCTACCCGCCATGAACCCGCTGCCGCTGACGCCCCATCTCCTAACCTTCGCTACAGCCGCTCGCCCTCACCTCGACGCCATCAGTCTCGTTCGCCCCAACCCCGCCGCTTTTCTTCGCCGCCCATCACCTCCCGGATCCAGCCGGAAAACTAACCACTGCAGCTTCTGGAGGTGAAGCTGCGTTGTCGACCCTGCCCTCAAATCCACTGCTCACGTTGCCTACGAATCAAAACCTTCTTGACGTTGACGTTGACGGCTGTCCTGTCACTGCGCTGATCGATACAGGAGCCCATATTTCTATTATGAGTGCTGCCTTCCGACGACGACTCAGAAAGCTCCTCACCCCAGCGTCGGCACGTGTCGTCCGCGTTGCTGATGGCGGTACTGTCCCTATCGTCGGCATGTGTACGGCACGTGTCAGCATCGCCGGCCGCCACACTCCTGTGCTCTTCACCGTGCTTGCTCATTGCCCCCACGACCTAATTCTCGGCCTCGATTTTCTCTCTGCGCATTCTGCTCTTATTGACTGCTCTGCCAGTACCCTTCGCCTTGAGTTGCCGCTTCTCGCAGAACCTCCTGATGTACCCCAGTGCCGCTTACGCCCCACCGGCTTTATTCGCCTGCCACCAAAGTCATTAGCCTATATTGAACTGATGTCTTCCCCACCTGTTCCTGATGGCGAGTACCTCGTCACTCCTCTGCCCGACATTCCACTGCAGTATGACGTCACCGTGCCGCACAGTATTCTTACTATTACTGATAACTGCATTCGCATGCCTATCTTTAACTTTGGATTGGCAAAGCAAATTCTCCCGCAAGGTATTTGCCTTGCCAACGTTGATTGTCTCGCCGACCATCAAGTGGCAGCTTTATCAGCCGATGGTTCTTCCGAACATGGCGGGCCCCTCGCACCAGCCTCGAGCGACGATCCCAACATAAAGAAAATGGTTGCGGCAGACCTGTCCTCTACGCAGGCTGAAGACCTTTGCCAAGTGTTATCGTCGTACCGAGATATTTTCGACTTTGACGATCGCCCTTTAGGCCAGACACTCGCGGTCAAGCATCGGATTCCTACTGGCGATGCTATGCCTATTCACCGACGACCGTATCGAGTTTCTGCGTCGGAACGCCAAATAATTCAAAATGAAGTAAACAAAATGCTAGACAAAGACATCATTGAGCCTTCTTTGAGTCCCTGGGCGTCACCTGTGGTGTTGGTTAAGAAGAAGGACGGCACGTGGCGCTTCTGTGTAGACTACCGCCATTTGAACAAAATTACTAAGAAGGACGTCTACCCGCTCCCACGTATCGACGACGCCCTTGACTGCCTTCATGGTTCCAGCTATTTCTCTTCTATTGATCTTCGCTCTGGATACTGGCAGATTGCTGTTGACGATATGAACAGAGAAAAAACCGCGTTCATAACACCTGATGGCCTATACCAATTTAAAGTAATGCCGTTTGGATTATGCAATGCCCCTGCCACATTTGAGCGTATGATGGACTCCTTGCTCCAGGGTTTTAAATGGTCCACGTGTCTTTGTTACCTCGACGACGTCATCGTATTCTCGCCAACGTTCGACACTCACCTTGAGCGTCTAACAACTATACTTGATGTATTTCGAAAGGCGAAGCTGCAACTGAACTCGTCCATATGTCGTTTTGGCCGCCGCCAAATTACGGTTCTGGGCCATCTCGTCGACGCTTCCGGAGTACAGCCTGATCCCGACAAAACTCGTGCTGTCCGAGACTTCCCGGTTCCGAAGACAGCCGCAGACTTTCGCAGTTTTGTTGGGCTATGCTCGTACTTTCGTCGTTTTGTTCAAGATTTTGCGGCAATTGCTAGACCCCTCACTAATCTGTTGAAGAAAGGCGTACAATTTTCGTGGGGTACTTCAGAAGCCACCGCCTTCTCTCGTCTCGTCACTCTTCTCACCTCACCACCCATTCTCGCCCACTTCGACCCTGATGCACCTACAGAATTACGTACAGATGCCAGCGGTCATGGCGTAGGTGCCGTCTTAGCCCAGCGTCAGCGTGGCCAGGATCGCGTTATTGCTTACGCAAGCCGCCTCCTATCACCATCGGAGCGCAACTATTCCATTACGGAAAGAGAATGCCTTGCTGTAGTCTGGGCAGTTGCGAAGTTCCGGCCTTACCTTTACGGTCGTCCTTTCTGCGTAGTCACTGACCATCATGCCCTCTGCTGGCTCTCAGCGCTAAAAGATCCTACAGGCCGGCTTGGTCGATGGGCTTTGAGGCTACAAGAGTTCTCATATTCCGTGGTGTACAAGTCTGGCCGCATGCACCAAGACGCTGACAGCTTGTCGCGTTACCCTGTTGACGACTCTGACTGCTCTAATATTGACAGTGCTGCTGCTTGCGTTTTCTCAGTATCCAAGCTCCTTAATTTCGCCGACGAGCAACGTCGTGATGCCTACATCAGAGCACTCATCGACCGTTTTGAACACGCTCCGGCCGATGCTACTCTACGCCTCTTCGTCCTCCGCGACGGTACTCTATACCGTCGTAACCTTCATCCGGACGGCTCTGAGTTACTACTTGTAGTACCAAAACACCTCCGCTCAACCGTTCTAGAAGAGCTGCACGACGCTCCAATGGCAGGACACCTTGGCGTATCTCGAACCTATGACCGAGTACGTCGCCGTTTTTTCTGGCCGTGCCTTGCACGTTCCGTACGGCGTTACGTCGCCGCTTGTGAGCTTTGCCAACGACGCAAGAAGCCTTCCCAGCTCCCCGCTGGTTACCTGCAGCCGCTCGACATCCCTGCCGAGCCCTTCCATCGTGTCGGCTTAGACCTTCTCGGCCCATTTCCGGAATCTACATCAGGAAACAAATGGGTTGCCGTCGCTGCGGACTACGCGACCCGCTACGCCATAACACGTGCTCTTCCGACCAGTTGCGCTACTGATGTTGCGGACTTCCTCCTACACGATATCATTTTGATGCATGGTGCTCCGCGTCAAATGCTCACCGACCGCGGCCGTATGTTTTTGTCCAAAGTCATTGACGACATCATGCGTGCCTGCTCAATACAGCACAAAATTACCACCTCCTACCACCCGCAAACGAACGGCCTCACTGAACGTTTGAACCGCACCCTTAGAGACATGCTATCCAAATACGTTTCAGCCGACCACCGTGACTGGGACCTGGCTCTACCTTACGTTACCTTTGCGTACAACTCTTCCCGTCTTGAAACTGCTGGATTTTCCCCGTTTTATCTCTTGTATGGCCGAGAACCGACGCTACCACTAGACACGGTGCTTCCGTCCACCACGGCTTCAACTAGCGATTATGCCCGTGATGCTATCGCCCGTGCTGACCATGCTCGTCAACTTGCGCGTGCTCGTCTGGAAGTGTGCCAAGACAAACAGAAGCAGCGCTACGACCTCCGTCACCGTGATGTGCGTTTTGCGCCCGGCACCCTTGTGTTGCTTTGGTCACCATCGCGTAAAGTGGGCCTTTGTGAAAAACTGCTCTCCTGTTACACAGGCCCATATCGCGTGCTCCGCCAAGTGACCGATGTCACATATGAAATCGTTCTAGCCACGCCCACTACGTCCTCCGCTGGGACAACCAGTGATATTGTCCACGTCGCCCGACTCAAACCCTACACCTCTCCAAGCGCCTTAGATATTTAACGGCACCGTGACAGTGCTTTCGCCGCCGGGGGGTAGTATTACGATACCATCTAGAGATGCTAAAGAGACGAGCCGCCGCGAGAAAGACGATGAAGTGTGTCTGGGCTTTTGGCTCGAGCAAGGTGTCGGCCTGGCGGTTTTGGTTCCAGTGTAAATATATTGTAAATAGTTTTTTTTCGTGTGTGTCTTTCCACACGTAACAATATCCTTTACGCATCATTTACATCAGATTCTTGATCAATCATCGCTTGCCGACTGCATTTTCCTCGACTTTTCAAAAGCGTTTGATAAGGTTTGCCATAGACTGTTACTTTACAAACTGCACCAACTAAATCTTGACAGTAACGTCTTAAAATAGATTGCGTGTTTCTTCACTAAGAGATCACAATTTGTTGCTGCAAACGGCCATACTTCTTCTTTTTGCGAAGTTCATTCCGGCGTTCCGCAAGGTTCTGTCTTAGGGCCCCTGTTATTTCTCATTTATATTAATGACCTCTCATCAGTTATATCATCTAACATTCATCTCTTTGCTAATGACTGTGTCATTTTCGGGAAATTACTAACGATGACGACACTAAGGTATTGCAATCTGTCCTTCGAGCTATATCTAACTGGTGCGCAAAATTGTTAATGGACCTAAATATTAAAAAGTGCAAAAAAGTGCAAAGTCATGCGTGTATCTAGAACTTCCACTATCTCTCCTCTTTATTATCTTAATAACATTCCTTTGGATCCTGTTAACTATTACAAGTACCTAGGAGTTCACATCACGACTAATCTAACTTGGTCGCTACATATTGAGTATATTATTAACAATGCTAACTGCATGCTTGGCTATTTACGTCGTAACTTTTCTACTGCTCCATGTGGCTTGAAGTTGCAGCTTTTTAAGACACTAATACGCCCTAAACTGGAATATGTTACAGCTGTGTGGGACCCAAGCTATGACAATCGTGTAACCTCCATTGAACTCGTCCAGAATAAGTCCGTTCGTTTTATATTATCTAATTATGACAGAACTGCGAGCATCTCCGCCATGAAAACTTCCCTAGCACTTCCTTCTTTAGCATCTCGCAGAAAAGTTTCTCGTTTAACACTGTTTCACAAGTTGTATCACCATTCTTTCCTACATTACCAACTACTCCTTCGCCCACAATACATATCTCGCTGCTTCGATCATCACAAAGTAGGTATTCCATCATGCAACACAAAGACCTTCTTGAACTCATTTTTGCCTCGTACGTCAAAAGAATGGAACGAACTTCCCGTTGACATTGTTAGTATTACAGTATTAACGATACACAGTATTAACGATAATCACATGTTCCATGATGCATTTGCTAACATTGTATAACTGCGACCTTTATTTGAACGAACTGTACTGATTACTTTTTTGTTCACTTATTTCTGTGTGCATTGTATAATTACGAGTTTCATTTGTATAAATTAACTGTACTGACAGTTTCTTTTGTTCAACTATTTTTCTGTATAACAACCCACTCCCCTCTGTAATGCCAATTGGCCCTGAGGGTAAAATAAATGAAATAAATGAAATGAAAAGAGTCTGATACGATCGCGCCTTGACTACGGCAGAGTAGTTTATCACTCTGCTGCGCCTAGTGCTTTAAAGATTCTCGATCCTGTTCACCATCTGGGTATCCGCCTGGCTACAGGTACCTTCAGGACTAGTCCTGTAAAAAGCCTGTATGTTGAGACCAATGAATGGTCCCTACATTTCCAAAGGACCTATTTAGCTTTCGCGTACTTCCTGAAGGTAGAATCAAATGTTGAACACCCATGTCACTGAATTACTTACGACTAATCCACTGCCAGGCTTTCTCGTAACCGCCCAGCTTTGAGGACTCCTCTGTGCCTGTGTTTGGAAGCAATGGCAGAGCAAACGGGTGTCCCACTTAGAGAAAGCTTACTAATGGCCCCCACTCGCTTTCCACCACCCCGGGAATGGCAGACCATCAAGTGTGACATCTCTTTCTACAAGTATCAAAACATGCACCTGAAGCCCATACACGTTCTCACTTCCTCGAACTTCAAGTGAAATACTGCTGCGAAGAATTTTACCCAGATGCTTCAAAGTCTCCGTCTGGTGTGGCTTATGCAGCTCTGGGAGCATCGTTTTTAAAATCGGGTGCATTAAATCCACACACCAGTATATTCACTGCAGAAGCATTCGCCATACTCACGGCCGTAAAACATATACAGGAGACACATACCACTAAAGCTATTGTGTTCACGGATTCATTGAGCGTCGTTAGAGGCTTAATGAGCTTACAAAAACATAAGAACCCTGTTTTTAATGAACTGTACCCATTGCTATGTACAGCGTACATGTGCAACCAAGTCATTGTTCTTTGCTGGGTACCGAGCCACAGAGGCATAGTAGGCAATGTAGCTGCCGACGAAAATGCTACGTCAGTAGCCTATAGTGATACTTATATAAATATGCCCATAGGAGTCACATACCTCAAACCCTTCATACGACATCAGTTGAGGAAGTATTGGCAAAGCCAGTGGGATACCGAAGTATTAAATAAGCTGCACATCATAAAACCAAAATTATGGAACTGGATATCTGAGAGAACAGCAAGACACAAAGAAGTGCTTTTTTGTAGATTAAGAATAGGGCATACTTACGGCAATCACTCTTTCCTACTGAATGGAAGCGATCCTCCGACATGTACGAAGTGTGGCGATAGTCTTACAGTCCTCCATGTTCTTCTCGAGTGCCCCGAGGTAGAAGCAGAGAGGGAAAAGTACTTCGGATATCGTCACCACTTACCTTTACACTGAGCATTTTTTCTGAAGAATGAACCGCTTTTTGATTTTAAAACAGTATTAAAATTTTTAGCCGAAACCAACATCTTAAAAGTCATTTGGCCCGGATACTTGTAGCACGACCTCCTCTTGGAGGTTGCAGCTGCAATACAGGCGTATTTGTAAGCACGTGCCAGCAGCCCTTGCCCCCAAGGGTTCTCTGAGGTACTTGTGCTGCTGTCACCTCCACGACATGCAAAGATTCTTCCTCGCACATATTTTATTATCATACCCCACGTCACAAATCATTGCGATCATTTTAGTATATTTATATCCTCAGTATATTACAGCGATTCATTTTAGGCCCCTTTACAGCCACATTTATCCACCATTCTTAACTGATTTCATCATTTATTAACAGACCATTCATTACTTATCACTACTTGCATGGCGCTCTTTGGCCATATCTGGCCCTTGCGTCAATAAAAACTACACATCAATCAATCCTATTTTCGACGATTTATTCAGACCTTTGCCGAAATCGCTCGTCCTCTCACAGACCTCCTGAAAAGGACACCACTTTTCGTTGGGGACCGGACCAGTCTGAAGCATTTTCAGCGCTTATCAGACGCCTTACCAATCCACCCGTGTTGGGTCATTTTGATCCGCATGCCTACACAGAAGTTCGCACTCATGCAAACGGCCATGGCATTGGCACTATCTTGTCCCAATGACAGCGGGACGCCAATCGTGTGATCGCCTATGCTAGCCGTCTTCTTTCAGTACAAGAGCGAAACTACGCCATAACAGAACGTGAATGCTTGGCCCTTGTTTGGTTCATCGCTAAGTTCCGCCCTTACCTGTTCGGTCGACATTTCACCGTCGTGACCGATCACCATGCCTTATGTTGGCTCTCCTCACTCAGAGACCCGACAGGCCGTCTTGGCCGCTGGGCTTTACGCCTGCAAGAGTACACGTTTTCCGTGTCCTACAAATCTGGGCGGCTACATAAGGATGCCGACTGCCTCTCCCGCTACCCTGTCGACCCATCCGATAGCACTGTAACCGATACAGATACCTGCGTTTTGTCGATCTCCCACTTCTCACGCATCGCCGACGAGCAGCGTCGTGACCCATATTCGCGATCCATCATCGAACGCCTTACCTCGGAGCAACAGGACGCTTCTCTCCGTATGTTTGTTCTCCAGGACGGGACCTTATACCGACGCAATATGAATCAACGTGGTGTTGAACTGCTTCTCATCGTTCCCCAGCATCTGCGCTCGACCATTCTCTTGCAGTTAAAGGATGCGCCCACCGCTGGTCATTTGGGTGTCTCCCGTACATACGACCGTACATACGACCGTGTGCGCAGATGATTTTTTTTGGCCTGGGCTATATCACTCTGTTCGAAGCTACGTCGCTGCCTGCGAACTTTGCCAACGCCGAAAGAAGCCTCCATTGTCTCCCGCTGGGCACCTTCAGCCTATAGATATCCCCAGTGAGCCATTTTTCCACGTTGGCCTGGACCTCCTTGGCTAATTTCCAACCTCATCCTCGGGCAACAAGTGCGTGGTCGTTGCGACGGACTATACCACGCGTTGTGCCAGAACGCGGGCCCTCCCTACAAGCTGCGCAACTGATGTGGCTGACTTTCTCCTCCATGATGTGATCCTACATCATGGTTCCCCACGTCAGCTACTCAATGATAGATGCCGCTGTTTCCTTTCTAAGGTTGTCGACGATCTTCTTCGCTCTTGCTCAACGTCCCACAAGTTCACGACGGCTTACCACCCACAGACAAACGGACTTACCGAGCGTCTCAACCGCAAACTCACGGACATGCTCTCCATGTACACCCGTGAGCAAAAGTATACGGACCAGGGGTTGCGCGATAAAGCCGATTTTTTACTCTGCCTGTGAACGCAACTTGAAATTGATTACTGGAATTCAAACTTGGAATTACGAACTTTTCAGTGTACTCGTCAATTCCAGTTTATGCTTGTTGATTACGAAGAAACTCAGTTTTTTCGGCGACCCTGTGGTCCGTATACTTTTGATCACGGTTGTACGTGTCTGATGATCACCGGGATTGGGACTGCACCTTACCTTTCCTGACGTTTGCATACAATTCGTCGCGTCACGACATTACTGGTTATTCCCCGTTCTATCTACTATATGGCCGTCACCCTCTCCTGCCTCTTGACTCACTGCTCCTTTCTGATGCCACCACTACCACGTTCTATGCTCACAACGCCATTGTTCCCACGGCCACAGCACGTCGTATTGCCCGTGACCGTCTTCTGGCATCTCAGACTATCCAGAAGCACCGTTATGACAGTCGTAGACGGGAGGCTCATTTCAGCCCTCGGTCCCTTGTCCTGCTTTGGTTACCTTCCCGCCGCGTCGGCCTTTGCGAAAAACTGCTGCCGCGATACGTCGGGCCATACCGAGTTCTTCGCCAAGTCACCAGCCTCACATATGAAATATCACCTCTGACTTCGAAGTCTTCTACCCCACCAGGAACTGAGATCGTGCACGTTTCGCGACTAAAGTCTTTTTACTCCTACACTGATTCGACACCATGAGCAGCATCGAGACGATGCTTCTGTCGGCGGGGGTTAATGTCACGTACGTGTTTGTACCGCTGTGGACCAAAGGGCGTTGGTTGGTGAAGAAGAGGCTGAAGTGTCTCGGAGCTTGGTTGATGAAACTTTAAATTCCCACTTTTAGAATTCTCTGAGAGATATTTCAGTTTTAATTCATGGCATTAGTATTATAAATTATGCAGTTCAGAAAAATTAATCTGTCTGTTGTTCTGATTACTAAATTGCACATTAACTGTAGTTTCAGAATGCATATCTAAAAGTCCAGATGCTCAATTCTTGGCCAATCCCCCGAAGTGGGTACGAGCTATGTGCTGAGGACATCATCATCATCATCACCTTGGTTGATGGTGTTATCCTGGGCACAGAGCTACAACCTTCTAACTGTATATATTGTAAATACATATATTTTCTCCCCGTAACAATATATTTCTCGCCAGTCTATATACTCGAGGAGACATCTGAATTGCTCTAAAGTATTTTGTCTGATTATTCGGCTGAAATCGTTGTTTGGAGCACGTTTCTGTGTCAGGGTCTTCAGGTATAAGTAAAAACACAGGTAAATGGTCACTTACATCTGCTTTTAGTACTCCCGACTTCACATCACATTCGTTAAAGTTCGAAACGCATATTTCTAACAATGTAGCTCTATTGCGTGTTACGCTTGTTGGTAAAGTAATTCAATTACTGCAGCCATAACAAGTAAACAATTTTCTGAGTTCTATTGACCATGTCTCATCAGTAATCATGTTGACACTCACATCCTCCAGAATTAGACGTCTCACTAGTCAATCGGGTCAGTCAGTGAGAGCGTATAGGATGGGTCGTTACGGTTCGCCATGCTTTTCTTGGCTATCTCCGTACTGAATGCCGCTGCAGTGTAGCCGAGCATCAGCAATGCACATGCGGGCTGTCATGGAAATTACGTTGAAAGCCGTGACAGCGTCCCCCGAGCCAGTGGGCAGAGAAAGGACAAAGCACGCGTGGAAAGTGTGTTCGTGGAAATGAGCCATGACGGTGGCTCCTTAATTTACGGAGGAGGAGAATTCCGCTGGATGTGTCTTTTTCAACCCATGTTACTGCAGAGGGCCACCAACCGGTTGCTGTTCGCTTAAGTGGGCATGACGGATGGCAATTAACCGGTAGCGAGTGACTGAAAGACGCTTGAGGGCTTTGACGAATTGAGTGTTGCTCCCGTAGGTGCGGGTGAAAGCAAGACAGTCAAAGAATGTACGCGTTTTTGTTGGGTAGTTTGACCGAGCGCGACCGAGCCTTTAAAAACAGGCGCTCGGCATGAGAGGGGGAGTTGTCTGGGCGCAGCCCGGCCGGACAATTTGCTGCGGAATAAACGTTGTCCTCCACCAGACGCTGGTTCTTCCTTCGCGTTGCCACCGTGCACTCGGGCCATCGAGGGGCACCATCTCGGACCACCACCACCCAGCAACTTCCATCCCTAACTGGCGCAGTTGAATACCGGATCGGAAAAGCCTACAGCGAGGGAGACACCGGAGCCTTGGTGGGGGTGAGCTGTTTCATCATCGTCACCACCAGGCCGCCCTTTAAGACGTTGGTCTGCAATCAGGAGAGACGCGCGAAAAGGGTCCAGTTTCCAAGAAGCTTGGGAAGGTATTCGAACACCGTTGAAGCGCGAAAATGACCGACAGTCTGAAGAAGTCTACGGCGAAAGTGGCAGGCGTACAGCGGAGCGAGAGCGGATGAGAAAGGAGCGTCTGCAAGCGGCAATTGTGTTTTCACTTGATCAGTACTTCGGCGCCGACAGCTTCATCAAAATGACAGCGGCAGCAGATGAAAGGCTTGGCGCATTGAACGAGCTGATTACACCAGAGCACCGTGGATAGGTGGAATGTAGCTGCGGTGCTGCAACAGGGTTGTGTGTGCGGGCAGACGTTCCTGCATTTTATCGCCACATCGAGATTCGGCACCATCGCGAGCCTGGATACTCGCGAAACCGAGAGACCCCGAGGACACCAGTGAGAGTAGCAGCGAGAATCAAGCGGCAAGAGAACCAGCCGGCGACGAGCATAACTTTCTATGGTGAGATCCGTTTCGTGCTCTGTTGTGGTTCTCACGTGAATGCATTTGCGATCCGGCACTCTCTGGTAGCTTGGCAACATGGACGACACAGATAGGAGCTCGGAGGCTACTGGCAACTCCAATGAGTCGGGTCGTGCCCATGAGTTGAAACTGGAAATTGAAGCCCTTAGGATTCAGCTTGAGATAGTGAAGTTGAAATCCTTGCGCGTATTACAAGATGCAGCGCTAGCACGGAGTGAGTCGAGTGGGACAGGCAAGTTCGCTAAAGAGTTAAGAGCCGTGCTCGCCCCCATGCCCACGAACGATACCATGATCCCAGCGTGGTTTAAGAACGCCGACTCCTTGTTGAGGACGCTCCAAATTCCCGAGGAAATGCAGGGCGCTCTGATATTGCCTTTCCTCAGTGATACGGTGAGGACTTCCGTGATTAGTCAGTCATTGAGCGGTATCCTTTCTTGTGTACAGCTTAAAGAAAAGGTACTTAAGGAGCTCAAAATGACTTCGACAGAGTACCGCAGGCGATTCCTCGACATAAAAAGGGAAACGGGCAAGTCATGGAGTCGGCTAGCGGCGAGGTTAGAAACGATGTTTTGCTATTATCTACGCAGCAGAGAAGTAGGGTCGTTTGAGCAGTTGCAGGCCCTGATTATCGCGGATAGACTGAAGCAACTTATGCCGCCCGACATTAGGTCGTTCGTTACTCAAGCCGAGATGAAAGGCTGGCTTCAGGCAAACGATTTAGCCGAGCTGGCTGCAAACTTTGAGGAAAGCATGTCGTATAAAGTGAGAACAGGCGGCCGCGAGAATATGGTGACAAAAGAGCTGTCGCATATCCAACAGGGCAGACAACATTATGCGAGCAACCTGCGCACTGACCGTATGCTGTGTTTCGCTTGCGGAGAGCCGGGATATTTCCAGAGGGATTGTAAGTCGCTGCGTGACATCGATCCTAGAAACAGAGGTTTCTCGCATAGCCACGAATAATGAAGGCGCACGTGAGAGAACGTTCCTGTGAGACGCTCGGATAAGCTCCCAAGGAGTAGCATGCAGTTGGAGAAAACGCGTGTACGTATTTTCGTCGGGGAAAGTCTCTGTACAGCTCGCATTGACTCTGGTGCGTACATCACCGTAATAAGGGCAAGTAAGGTACCAAGTGAGATTTTAGAGCAGAGCAGTGGTCACGTGAAGCTCACGGGTGCATTTAGTCAACCTGTGACCGCAGACATTATGTACGTACCCCTCGGCCTCCCATGTCCTTTAGGCAATGCTACTCAGCGCGTTCCGTTGCTCTGCGCGGTAACTCCGGCATTAGCTACGAGCACTGACGTGCTATTGACTCCAGACGACTATGAAAGTCTTTGTCTCGCCGTGGACGAGTCGGGGCGTGACCTCGAGAGCGGTGAGTGTGCCTTAGTGGAGGAATCGCCGGAGCAAGAGGGCACGGTGGCGATGAGATATAATGTAGATTCTGCAGCCCATACCAGCTACGATAACACAGCGCGCCATGTTGTCCATGAGGAGCCGAACCTAGGTGTTGAGGTTGACTCGTGCTGTGAGGCCACCGTTGGGCTGGGAGATGAAAGAGAGGGGGATGGAAGCAGTGAGATCACTGAACTGGAGGAGGTAGAACCGTTTTCGCAGGACCGATGCGAGCAAGTCAGCATTGCTCCGTTGCAAGGGGGTCGCACAGATGAAAGTGAGCGGCTTAGGCTGTCAACTGAAAGCTCCTTTGCGAAAGAGCAAATGGACGATGTATCGCAGGCAGATGCACGACAACAGGCAAAGGACAGGACACATGGCATGGTTATTGAGCGCCAAATGCTTTATCATCGGGAGTCATTCAGCGGCAAACAGCATCTGCAAGTAATTGTGCCAAAGCATCGTCGCACGGAAGTATTAGAACCCCCAGCCTCCCGCCTCGGCTGCGGCAGGCTGTGGGTTCGATTCCCACCGCCGCCGGGCACCCACTGGTTCAAACGGGTACAAGTGTGCCCCGGCCTGGCATTCGGCTTCCTTCAGGGGTGATACGCTTGGGAAAGGAGCCTGCGCCCTGAATTCCCGTCGAAACCAACGCCAGCACGTGGCGGTCATTTTTCGGAGAAAAAGGCGAAAAAGCGCATCAAGAGTGCGTTCTATTGGCCGTCGCTGGCTTCGGATGTAAAACGTCATTGTCGCACATGCCATGGTTGCCAGGTGCACTCGCGTAAACTGACGACAGACCGAGTGCCCATAACGCCCCTCAACTGCCCGCAAAAACCGTTTGAGGTCGTATATCTCGACTGCATCGGACCGCTGGAGCCGGGTTCGTCACGCGATCATAAATACGCAGTGAGCGTAGTAGACCTTTGTACTCGGTGGGCAGAGGTCATCCCATTACGTGCTATAACGGCTAAAGCAACGTGTCAGGCCCTGATAGAAGTGTTCGCGCGTTACGGGACGCCTGAATTAATATGCAGTGACCAACAGGGGCGTAGCCAGAAATTTTTTTCGGGGGGGGGTTCATCGGCCCGACCGGGGGGGGGGGGGGGGCAAGCGTCCGCTTTCCTCTACGTGACGTGATCGATAATAAATATCGGTAGTTTAAGCACCCTCTATGTATGTATATCAAAGACATGGGACCCCCCCTCCCCCCTCGCGTGTGTGTGTGCTAGAGCACTGCACGGGCTCAGGCTTACCTGAAAGCCCGGGCCTGTGGGCCGGGCCGGGCCGGGTAGAACTGTTTTTTCACGGGCTCGGGCTGGGCTCGGACACGGCGTGTACTTTTTGACCCGGGCCCGGGCCGGGCTCAGGCTTTCTGGTGGTGTGCATGTAACGTGCAGTGAGTTATTCTCGGGCGACTCAACTCTGAAAAACATTATTTTTCGGTCTCGGGCCGGGTTCGGGCCAGTTTAGAGTCGGGCTCGGGCCGGGCTCGGGCCTAAGGTAAAGGGGTGGCCGGCCGGGCCGGGCGGGTAACGTAGATTATTTCCGGGCCCGGGCCGGGCCCGGGTCTCGCCATAAAAGTTTTGATCGGGCTCGGGCGGGCCACCCAACGTAATAACGGGCCCTGGCCGGGCCCGGGCTGAAAAAATCGGCCCGTGCAGTGCTCTAGTGTGTGCTTGTGAAGAAATTAAGTAAAAGTAATGTAAGCTCAGTAAAATACAGTAAGTACGACAGGTACAGTGGGCGTTTGGAGCAACCGTCTCTCATCGCGCCACTGTGGACCAGTCTTCGAAAACGCATCATTGAGACGACCCGCCCGATCGGAGAAGACATCATTAATTGTTAATCTCCGTTAAGCGTGGATGGCGTCGTTCTCGTCGGGGCGAAGTGCGTTTCACAGGTCAATAACGGCTATACATGTAAAATGCACGTGTTACCAGGCTATACCTACTCCCATAGCAATAGCTTGTTCGCTGCGTCTTTGCGCTAGAAAACTTAAATACGCGCAAAAACGAGTAATGCTTTTTTTTACGAAGCTTTCGTCGCCTTGCATTTCCTGTGGCAAGTGCATGGGCTGCTGTGTCTTCCGCTGTGTGCGAGCGTGCAGCCGTCATTTGCCTTTACGTCATGGCATGTGTACGCATTTTAAGTAGTGCGTGCGAGTCATTTCTGCTTCACTTAGGCCGGTGCAAACAGGAAGCGGCCTTAGACCTCGCAGAATCTCGACTGATTGGTGTACTAGTGATGCAGGAATGAACTCCGGTCTTGTTCAGTGCATAGTGCAGATAATCAATTTCTCAGGACGCGTGAACTCCGACGAGAACTGTCAGCGCCTGCAACAAGAGTTTACTTACGCTGTACTGCGCACATGTAATCCATGCTTGTCGGCTGTCTGTTTCGTGCATTCTGTTGCGAGTCGGTGGAATTTCACTGCTGGCATCAACCCTTTGGTGGGCACATTGCTGGTTTGGGATTCCACAACACAACATCAACTACCAGCCTTTCGCAATTGCTGGTTGGGGATTCCGCAACACAACAGTAACTACCAGCCTTCCGTAGGGGCGCAATCGCAAACGAGAGACGTTCTGCGCTGCAGACTATGGCTACGTTCACAGTTGGGAAGCGGCAAGCGGGTGGAGAGGCCAAAGCGGCCGGAAAGGCCAAAGCGGCCGCAAAATCTTTTCCGCGCATGTCCAAGTTCACATTTGTTTTGCTACCACCGCGGCCGCCGCTGCCGCTTTCGTCCACATCCATCTAGTCTGCGTACGTTTGTCGGCGTGGTGGCGCTCATTATCGCATTATTTCGAGCGGTATGTTCATTCACTGACCCACCCGTCATCAAAAGTGATCATCTTGCGCAATTTCGCGTGTCATCTGCGACCTTCGGTAAATTCCTCGTTGGCGTTCTGTAATTCTCCTCACACGGGCGCGGTAGCACTGTGTCACAGGTTGCTGCCTAGGCGTGATTATATTTCTTTAATAGCTTTTATTTACAAGTTGTAATAACATTTCATCAATTCGTATTATTTTCGGCGCCTCCAGGACACGAAAGTGGCAACGGGAACACCAAAGCTAAAACCCGGGCTGGCCCTTTGTGTTGAGGCTCGCCAAAGCCTGCGCGTCCTTCGTGAGACCTACGCTCCCAATCTATCGTCGCGACGAGAAAAGCACCCCGCGACTTCTGCAACATACCGTGCACGTGCGAGGAGAATTATGGAGCGCCAACGAGGAATCTGCCTAACTATTGTCTGTCATGGAAGTGGAAGAAGAAATGGCTTTTATACTTCTACCTACTTGTTTTCTAGAAATGGACAATGAATAAACGGAAGACAAGAAAACCTCGGAAACGGCGGTGGTGGGTTCGCCTGGCTTTGCAAAAGCGCGAGAAGTTGGGTCACGCGACTCCGTTGGCTTCGTTGCCGCGCCTCTGGTCGCGCGACGTTGAATACTATAGCGAGTATTGCTGACAGTACGTTTTAGTACTTCTCTTGTCGTAGAGCAAGGGGTGGTTCTTGATCGCGTCGATCAGCATTGCAGCCTACACTTTTGGTGCCATGTTCAATGTTACGACCTGAAGTTTACATGCTAGTGTAGCTTCCGGTCGAGCAGAACGACTTCGTTTCCGCTTCGCCATGGCGAAAAAAATCGGTCCGAGACCAATTTGGCTCGCCGCCTGTTTTTCTGCCTGTTTTGCCGCCTAGGCGGGCGGATTTTTGCAAGATTTCCCCGCTTCAGCCAGCTTCGAGACCAAGTTCCTAGGCGAACGCGGCCTAACCGACACCTGAAGGGAAGCGGTGGAAATGTATACCGGAAATTTCGACCACCTGGAGACTTTAACGTGCACCTAAATCTAAGTAAACGGGCCTCGAGCATTTTCGCCTTCATCTAAAATGCGGCTGCCGCATTTGTTTTGTTGCTTCATTTGTTGCGCATTTGTTGTTTCAGAATGCGGCCGCCACATTCGCGCCCAAAACCTCACAGAGTGTCAAGGCCTTGACAAACACCGTGACAGTTTTTTTCCACATGCAGACATGATTCGCTGTAAATTACCAACCCAAACGGAAGCGCCCAGGAACGAAAGTGTGAAAGTAGCACCGGTTTCTTGAAATATGTCAGCGCGAAGCGACGAGAGCAAAGGGTGGGTTAGTGGGGGGGGGGGTGCAAAAAATTTCGGGGGGGGGGGGTTTGAACCCCCCCAACCCCCCCCCCTTGGCTACGCCACTGGTGACCAAGGAACAAATTTTACAGCTAAACTGACCGCCGAGTTGATGGAGAGGTTAGGAATGGCAGTGAGGTTTGCGACTCCTGATCACCCACAGAGTAACTGCATTGTTATACGGTGTAATGGCACATTTAAGGGCATGTTACGTCATGTCATGCATGAACATAGAAAAAACTGGGACCGCTATGTGCCGTGTTTGCTGTGGGCCCACCGCGAAATCGAAGACCATATAACAGGCGTTTCGCCGTTCGAACTCATGTATGGCCGAGCACCTCATGGCCCCCTTAGTATCCTGCGCAAATCATGGACAGGCGAATTGGCACCTCCCGCAGGATTGAATAAACCAGCCGCTGGCGTACCTTAAGGAACTTCGCGAAATGATGAATGCAGCCGCGAGAGCTGTTGATGAGCGGTGTAGTCAGATGCAAAGGAGCTAGGCTCAAAAATACAACTTGCGAGCTAGGCAGAAAGAGTTTAACATAAGCGATCAAGTCCTTGTAATGCAGAATACAGCCGGAAGCAAGATGCAACCAAAATGGCTTGGTCCTCAAGTTGTGAAGGAAAGAAGGCGCGCTGACAGCCACTTGATAGTGGATTTTGCGGGCACTGAGAAACTTGTGCATGCGAATAAAATGAGACCTTACTACGCCAGAACCAATGATGTCAGCGTAGCGTTTGAGGCGGACCATGAATTTGGCAGTCTAGAAACTGCACCAAATGCCGTTGAACCTCGCGAACAATGTCCGGTGGCCACGAAGGCCAGTAATCTGAGCGATCCCCAGAAAGAGGAGCTAGGTAGAGTTCTGGCTGATTTTCAAGAGGTGATGTCGAGCAGACCAGGTCGATGCGAGCTGGGAGAGTACAAAATAACACTGGTTCCGGGGGCTACGCAGTCGCGAGTGCACACGTACAAGGTACCGATGGCTCTCAGAGGGGAATTGGAGAGGCAAATGAGCGAGCTGGTAGAATGGGATTTTATCTATCCAGTGCAGAGCTCCTTCGCCCATCCGATGGTCTGTGCTGCCAAAAAGGATGGCTCAATCAGAGTGTGCATGGATTACCGGAGTCTTAACGCCATAACCGATCCAGACAGATTTCCAATGGGTAATGCGACTGAATTGTTATACACGATAGCAAAAGCAAAATACATATCTGTTTTGGACATGACCCGGGCGTACTGGCAGATACCGCCTGATAGAGAGTCGCAAAAACGTACTGCCTTTGCAACACCTAGTGGCTTATATGCGTGGAAAGTCATGCCTTATGGGCTACGTAACTCTGCCGCGACATTTCAGAGAATAGTCAATCAACTACTTGCGAATCACCGCCAGTACACGTGCGCATACATTGACGATGTGGCGGTATTCTCAGAGACCTGGCAGGATCATATTCGTCACCTGCGCACTGTTCTGCAAGCAATACAGGCAGCGGGATTAACTGTAAACCCGGCAAAATGTAACTTTGCGCAGCCGCGGGTAAAGTATTTGGGGCATGAGGTGGGTTCTGGAATTCATGCTCCAGATTCAGATAGGGTTTGCGCTATCCAGCAGCTCAGACCACCAAAAACAAAGAAAGAGCTGAGGAGTGTTTTGGGACTTCTCAATTATTATCGAGTATACGTCCCAGATTACTCAAGGCTAGTCCTGCCATTGACAGGGCTTACGAACAAAAGAGTCCCAAACACGTTGCCATGGACTGCAGAGGCGCAGCATGCGTTCGATATTGTAAAGGAGGCCCTCGCATCAGTTCCTGGCTTAACAGCACCGCTCCCGGGTAGGGAATTCTACTTGGCCACGGACGCCTCAGAGAAAGCGGTTGGCGCTTGTCTTTCTCAGGAGGCCGATGGAGATGAGCGCCCTGTAGCGTTCCTCAGTAGAAAGTTAACCCCTGCGCAGCAGAAATAGTCTACTATCGAACGGGAGGCGTTCGCGATTGTATGGGCATTATAATCTAAGAATAAAAGGACTAAAAGGGGTAGGGAGGTTAGTCCTTTTGGGGACTAACTGATTTGCCGCAAGCATTAGTCCTTTTGGGGACTAACTGATATGGGATGAACTGTTAGTCCCCTTTCATTTAGTCCTCATGGGACTAACAGTTTATCCTTCCAGTTACTCCCGAAGAGACCAAGAATTCATCCTTTCAGTTACTCCCAAAGGACTAACAGTTGCACCTACAGAGACTACCAGTTCATCCTTTCAGCTACTCCCAAAGGGACCAACGGATGCACCTGAAGGGACTAACAGTTTAACCTTTCAGTTACTCCCGAAGGGAGTAACGGATGCGCCTAAATGGACTAACAGTTAATCTTTTGAGATACTCCCGGATATATTCCAGACCAAAAGGAAGGGCCTTATGGAATGACTCGCAAGAGTTAGGCCTCACGCTACCCACAAACCCCGGTACTCCAACCAGAGTAGGCACGGCGTTAAACAGGGACACAACCCCAGACCTAACATTTACCAAGAATATTGAAAAGGTGACGTGGCGCAACACACTACAGGATTTGGGTAGCGACCACCGCATATCGGAGTTACTCGTCAAAGAAGGGCCCAATAGACCCAACGAACGACAGATCAAATTAATAGACTGGGAACTACTTCGTAGATCGCGAGAGGCTACACAGCAACGATCCATCACAGACATAGAGCAATGGACTCTATGACCAGAGCTCAGCGATGACGTCAAAGCTGCCACAAAAATAGCACCACCTGAATCTAACTTGGAGAAATGCGACAGCAGACTTCTCCACATGTGGGAAGCTAAGCAGTCGCTGCAAAATAGACTTCAAGGTCAGAAGCATAACAGAAAATTGAGAAAGCGCATAGCGCTCTTAAAAAAAGAAATAGAAGAATATGCTGCGCAATTGAGCAAGCAACAATGGGACGAGATATGTAATTCCATGGACGGGCAATTAAGCACCGGCAAAATCTGGCACATGCTTAGGTTCTTGCTGGACCCTGAGAATAACAACAAAAACCACAGACAAGCCATTAATAAGTTAATACACGCATATGAGGGCACGGAGGAGGACTTTCTCAAAGAATTAGAACAGAAATACATAACACAGGCACCCCCTTGCAACCATCCTAGCTACAACGGGAATATCAACGCAAAATTAGACGAGGAATTCACGGAGGCAGAAATCCGCGCGGCCCTACAAAAGTTGAACACCAAATCAGCCCCAGGCCCAGACGGTATAACAAACAAGACTCTCAGGAACCTCGATGATGGGTCGATCACCAACCTAACGGAATATATAAACCAGTGCTGGATAAAGGGAGCAGTACCAGCTCAATGGAAGAAAGCGACGATAACGCTTATTCCAAAACCTGGTAAAAAGCTTGAGATCGACAACCTCAGACGGATCTCCCTAACATCCTGCGTCGGAAAATTAATGGAACATGTAATTTTAAACAGAGTAGATAACTTTTTAGAGGATAATAACATATACCCAGATACAATGATAGGATTTCGCAAAAACCTTTCGACACAAGATGCGATGCTTCAACTTAAGCATCAGATAACCGACTATAAAACGCGCTCTACAAGGGCCATCTTGGGCCTTGATCTTAAAAAGGCTTTTGATAATGCCAACCACGCAACCATATTGGAAAACATCGAGCGATTAGGACTACGGCAACGGACGTATAACTATATCAAGAGCTTTCTATCAGATAGGAAAGCAGTCTTTTCCGTCGGAGGACTCACGTCACCCGAAATCGACATCGGGGAGGGGGGGGGGGGCGGCACGCCGCAAGGCTCTGTCATCTTCCCGATGCTGTTCAATCTCGTCTTGATGGGACTCCACGAAAAACTAAATCACATAGGGTCCCTCAATCACACAATATATGCGGACGATATTACTATCTGGGTCTGTGATGGCAGCGACGGATCAATAGAACAATGACTCCAGACCGCAATAAACACAGTAGAGGAACACCTCATAGGAACAGGCCTCACATGCTCTGCAGAGAAATCCGAACTTCTCTTATACTGCCCCACACTTAGGGGCAGGCCTGCCAAAGGATACGACAGAAACAAGGCTCATGAGGAAATCAAGCTACACACCAAGAACGGGCGGAATATCCCAATAGTAAATCAGCTCAAGGTACTGGGTCTAATAATCGAGAACAAAGGTACAAACGGGGAAACCATAAGGAAGTTAGGCACAAAGGTAACGAACACAATGAGATTAATCAAACGAATTACTAACAAGCACCCGGGTATGAAGGAAGAAAGTATCATACGGCTCATACAATCATTCATAATCAGTCATATCACATACATAGCAGCCTTCCACAATTGGTTTGCAGCTGAAAAGACCAAAATTAACATCCTTATGAAAAAGGCATACAAACTAGCACTAGGGATTCCAATCAGTACAAGCACAGATCTATTCCTAAAGTTAGGACTCCACAACACACTGGACGAACTCATAGAAGCGCAACAAACATCCCAGGTGGAACGACTAACCAAAACCAAAACAGGACGGCATATACTACGCAAGCTAGGAATGAATTACCACAATCAATGCGGGGGAAAAGACGACGATAACGAGAGAAATTCGCGACAAACTCCTAGTAACAAATATACCCAAGAACATGCATCCAGTTTACAACAAGGGCAGACGCACGAGTAGAGCAGAGAAAATGATCCGAAGCTATGGCTCAGACGACAGAGCAGCCTTTGTAGACGCGGCTGAATACACACACAGTAATAGCTACGTGGCAGTAATCGTAGATCACACCCAAAAATCCCTTACAAGCGTGTCAGTCAATACCAAACATTCCGAGACAGCAGAGGAGGTAGCCATTCCACTAGCATTGGTCTCCACAAATGCTCAATACATAATTAGTGATTCTCAGGCGGCCATTAGAAACTATGCTAAGGGTAGGATCTCTCCTGAGGCGTGGCACATCATCATAGTCAACAAAGCAAAATTCTCTAACGCAGAGAAGAACGGCAGGCAATTGTTCTGGTTCCCAGCGCATACGACTCCAGCAATTCACGCAATCAACCCCAACGAGGTAGGACACCGCAAAGCTCGAGGTCTTACTCGCCGAGCTGAGCAAGGAGTGACTTCCATTGGTCAGGGAAACGCGGAGGAGGAGATCTGGAGAGAAAAAGACAGATTAACAAGATTTAGCGATATTACAAAATTCTATCAAAATCAGAGGCGAATATTACCACCGCCTCACACTAAATTGAACAGAACTGAGTCCGTTGCTTGGAGGCGATTACAAACAGAAACCTATGTGAGTCCCGTGCAGTTAAAGACTTTCTACCCCGAGATATACGTCAGCGATACATGCAAGCTATGAAAGTCTGCTAGAGCCACCCTTCAACACATGTTGTGGGGATGCACAATATATCAAGAAAAAATGGCAGTCTCCCCGGAAAATCTACGGGCGCGGTGGTCGGCCACGCTGCTCAGCTCAGAACTCCAAGACCAACTTTGGGCCGTCTAGCGAGCCATGGATGCCGTGCGGGAGCAACAGCTCCCAGTGGCCATCTAGGTGGCCCCAGGCCCGGGCCTCCCAATCGCCGGATTTAAAATAAAGTTATGTCACTCACTCACTCACTCCCGGAGGGACTATGATGCACCTAAAGGGACTAATAGTTTATTCTTCATGTTACTCCCAAAGCGACCAACAGATGTTCCCAAAAGGACTAACTATTAATCTTTTCAGGTACTCCTGAAGGGACTAATGGGTGCTCCTAAACAGACTAACAATTTATCCTTCCAAAGCTCCCAGAGGGACTAACAGATTCTCCTTCCAGTGCTGCCACAAAGGCTAATTTTGAAACCCTCAAGTTCTACACTTGTCGCAAATGTTCAGCCAATAGCATTTCATCCAGGAGTTTAACCGTTACTCCACTTGTCCCTTTAGGCTCACTTTTGACAAGCTTTCAACAGACTTGGGACAACTCAGCCTGGCAGTGCGTCTGTTAGCACTTTTATGGGGTTGTACAATACCACAAGCATTGCACTATAACAATTTATTTTGTCAGAAGGCTGTGGGATACACGGACGAGTGGGGTCGCCGGGATACCACTATCCACTTCATTCAGGCGGCACAATAAATCAAGGGACTTTTGGCCTTTCTTCCCCAAAACAATGTTGAAGGCCGAGTACAGAGCCAGTAAGGTGGCTATTGCAGCCAACAATCTGACTTCTTCAATCCTCAGCTCCTCGAGGAGGACAGCAAATGAGTTTGTGTCCAAAAGTGCACCTTCAAACGCAATAGTGGGCAGGTAATGCACCACTGTGGGGTCCTGGAAGAAATTAAACGCAAATTATAATTTACAAAAAGGACATTATGGTATGGTTTTAAAGAGACCTACATTGCTTTCAATCAAGCAGTATTCTATTAATACTTTGCAATATACCTAAAACATAAAATAAGCACATACCTACTGGCCCCAAGGGCACATAACCATGGGAACGACCCCCATTTTTAAAATCCTCAAGTGCCTAGGGCAGAGTGAGCGCAATGTGCATCTTTATAGCGTTCTGGAAGCAACCCACACACTGTAGAACTGCACTCGATGGAACCCTCACACTATCACTTGGTTAGCAGTTGTTTTTTTACGTTAACCATTGATTACCTATATTTAAATGAACACATATTTAAGCCAACCAACACAAGTAATTTTGATGTACGTATCCCCTATTTAAAATTTCTTAATCACTTAACTACACGCTGATATTTTTGCCAGAGCATCCGCACTTCCGTCTGGGTGCTTCAAGAAAATGCTTAGACACATGTAAAGAAAGCTGGTTTGACAATACCAAGAATCTTATCTGCAATAAAAGAATATTTGAATTGACAAGGCAAGAACTCAGGCAATGAATATGTAAGAATTTTATCTTTAATATATTATACCAAGCTACATCATCATCAGCCAATTTAAGTCCACGGCAGGGGGGCCACAAAGCGACACACTAGCACAAATATTTTAGTTGCGACGGTGACTGCAGTGTTTCTAAACTGATAAGCCATGAATATATGAAACTAGCCGAAACAGATGAGAACAGAGGCAAGATGGAAATAGGACAGATGCCCGACTTTCACTTTTTGGTTTATTCAAAGATACCACAAGCTAACATTTTATGCTTGCACCAGACCAGTGCAGACATATCAAGATCGGTGTAGTGATTGCCGAGAAAAATTATTTTGCCATTCCCAGTAATTTAGATATCAGCCCTTATCCTGAAGCTTTCTATCAGTATTCAGGCCTGCTCCTGATACTTGTAATTTTCATCAACGAGCATAACAGGACGGCTCACTGACACATCATCCAGAACCGTAAATGGCCAATTACCCTCTCATGTTGTAAATGTGTAGTTATGTGCGAATGGTGGGAAAACATGTGATGCGACTTCGCGGAAGAATATCTTAGCTTAAAAAGATAACAGCTCTAGGCAGAAATATGGTGCCAGTCTGTCATTCTTGGTGATCACAAGCAATGACCAAACTTTGATTAAGACATATTTACAGTGATGTGGTGCTTTCATATGTTAGTTACCTCTGAGAAAAGTAACAAGTGTGAGCTCAGAATTTGTCCTGTCACCTTTTGCCTTTGTCCTCGGCAGGTTTCATATGAACAACTTGCCTATCTCTACCTTTTAAGCCACTCTCATGGCCAAAAGTAGCTGCATAGATTTTCAGAATAGTTCACACATGTACCATTGCAGACCAACGAACAGTAAACTAGGGCCGACCAGAATGCATTCTTTTGCTTCAACATTTGTCACTCCATGTGATCTCAGCATGATTTAGGCTTGTACACTTGCCTCGGGACCCGCACCATTTTTGCAACAGCATACGCAGTGATCTTGACAGTTGTTGTCTACAGGTCAGGTGCTTTTAATGCTTTCCTGTTTGTGTTTCATTTGCCTACAATAGTACGACAATGCTTTCTAAGCATTTATAACTAAAATACATAAACTAAACATTGCAGCCAGATGCAAAGCAGTCTGAAATTTTTTAAAACTTCCAAAAAGGGAATACTTACAGACGAGCAAATTAAGGCTTCCATGTGCTCCTTCACAATGCTAGGCAGTAAACAAAGTGCTGCTGTAAGTGTAATCTCCGAAAAAGTTACGCAGGAGCATTAGACACACTGCTTTACCACACGTGATGTTAAACTCTGCGCAAATTCAAACTTCTGCTCACTTTCGTTTGCATGCGTAATTTTGAAAGGCCTTGATTGGAAATCATGGATAATGGGCCTATGTGGGGCCGCAAAACCACCTCTATACTTGCACAAGAATGGTTTAATGGATCAACATAAATTCACAGACGTGACATTTAGCCATCATATTGTCACGGTAATAACAACACAAGCAACAACCGGTCACACAGCAGAACAGCTCCGATCGAGCAGAACGTCTTCTTCGTCGTCTTTGTCTCTCTCGCCCGAATCCTTCACGGAGCGCAAAATAAAGCGCAAGCAAACTACAACTGCACAACACACGGAAATGTACTGAATTGACGTGTCATTATTCCCCCCCTGGAACAGCATCGTCTCGATGCCTTCGAAGTAGGGAAGGTAGGTGGTCAGCGTGCGTAATATGGCTTCATCCTAGCCACATGGACGATGTCCGGTTGTGGTGTACGGCGGGAGCTTCGCGTGGTGCTCTCTGGAACAACTGTGTAGTTGACGTCGTTGAGGCGTTGAAGAACCCGGTAAGGCCTGAAATAACGCCGGAGAAGTTTCTCCGACCTCCCGCGCTGGCGGACGGGACTCGAGATCCATACTTTATCTCCGGGGTGGTAGGTAACTTCTCTGTGTCGGAGGTTGTACCTGTGAGCATCGTAGTGTTGCTGAGAGCGAATGCGCAGGCGAGCTAGCTGACGAGCTTCCTCGGCACACTGAGCATATTGGGCAGCATTCACTGTGGTAGATGCGAAGGCGTCGGGCTCCTGCCCGACGCCTTCGCATTACGTCTAACATTGTGGTAACCTCGCGGCCGTGAAGCAAGCGGAAAGGAGTAAATCGTGTGGTTTCTTGAACGGCGGTATTATAGGCGAAGGTTACGAAAGGAAGGACGCTGTCCCAGTTCTTATGATCCACGTCGACATACATTGAGAGCATGTCAGCGATGGTCTTGTTGAGCCGTTCGGTTAGGCCGTTCGTCTGTGGATGATAAGCTGTTGCCCGACGATGAACAGTGCCGCTGAGGGTCATCACTTCATCCAGGAGTTGGGCTGTGAAAGCGGTCCCTCTGTCGGTAATAACCACTGCTGGTGCGCCATGGCGGAGGACGATATCATGCATGAAGAAATTGGCGACGTCGTTAGCAGTAGCTCGTTGAAGTGGTCTTGTTTCACAGTAACGAGTGAGATAATCTGTCGCAACTATTATCCATCGGTTGCCAGCCGAAGATTTAGGAAATGGTCCAAGCAAGTCCATTCCGACTTGTTGAAAGGGTGCCCGAGGTGGTTCGACAGGTTGTAACAAGCCAGCTCGTTTTATAGGCGGCGTCTTGCGCCGCTGGCAGTCTCGGCAAGTCTTCACGTATTGCTTAACGGTACGGGACAGTTTAGGCCAGTAGTACTTGTGGCGGATACGCCCGAGAGTACGCGTGAACCCCAAATGGCCAGAGGACGGTTCGTCGTGACAAGCATGCAGGATCTCTTCTCGCATCGCAGATGGTACCACCAGAAGATCAGCTTGAGAGCTGGAGTCAAAGCTTTTCTTGTATAAGACGTTGTTGCGGAGAAAGAACGACGAAATTATGCGTCGGAATGGACGTGGTGGCTGTGTAAGTTGGCCCTCAAGGTAGTCGATGAGCGGGAGAAGCTCCAGGTCATCACGCTGTTGCTGAGCCAAGGCAGACGCTGTGGCGGCGCAGAGGAAACTGTCGTCTTCAGCTAGCTCAGGCGAAGTCGTTTCTACAGGAGCGCGGGACAGACAGTCGGCATCTGTGTGCTTGCGTCCCGACTTATAGACAACCGTAACGTCGAACTCCTGAAGGCGAAGACTCCATCGAGCAAGGCGGCCTGAGGGGTCTTTGAGACCGGCAAGCCAACACAACGAATGGTGGTCACTGACTACTTTGAAAGGTCTTCCGTACAAATATGGTCGGAACTTGGATATCGCCCACACAACAGCTAGACATTCTTTTTCTGTAGTCGAGTAGTTGGATTCGGCCGATGACAAGGCACGACTAGCGTAGGCGATCACTCTTTCTATACCTTCTTGCCGCTGCACAAGGACGGCGCCGAGACCGACATTGCTCGCGTCTGTGTGTACTTCAGTGTCGGCGTCTTCGTCGAAGTGACCGAGGATTGGAGGAGTTTGAAGTCGTTGTTGTAGGTCACAAAAAGCGCGATGTTGCTCGGGGTTCCAAACGAAAGCGACATTGTCTCTTGTGAGGTAATGCAAGGGCTCAGCTATTTTCGAAAAATTAGGTACGAAGCGACGGTAATACGCGCAAAGTCCCAAAAAACGGCGAACCTCGCGTTTGTTCGTAGGCGTTGGGAAGGCTGCAACAGCTCGCGTCTTTTCAGGATCCGGGCGAATTCCATCGCAGCTTATGACATGACCAAGGAATTTCAGCTCCTCGTAACCGAAGTGGCATTTTTCGGACTTGAGTGACAGGCCTGCAGTTTGGAGCGCATCAAGCACTGCACGAAGACGCTCAAGATGCTGCTCGAAAGTCTCCGAAAAAACGACGACGTCGTCCAAATAAACAAGACACGTTTGCCACTTAAGACCGGATAAAACAGTGTCCATCATTCTTTGAAAAGTCGCAGGAGCAGAGCACAGACCAAAAGGAAGAACCTTGAATTCAAAGAGTCCGTCAGGAGTAATAAATGCGGTCTTTTCCCGGTCACGGTCATCGACCTCTATTTGCCAATAACCACTACGCAGATCCATGGATGAAAAATATCTGGAGTGTCGAAGTCGGTCCAGTGAGTCGTCGATGCGAGGTAGCGGATAGACGTCTTTCTTTGTAACGTTGTTGAGTTTGCGATAATCAACGCAGAAACGCAGTGTGCCGTCTTTCTTTTTAACTAGCACCACTGGTGACGCCCATGGACTTGTAGATGGCTGAATGATGTCGTCAGCAAGCATTTGCTTGACTTGTTCACGAATGGCGTCTTGTTCTCTTCGAGACACACGGTAGGCATGCTGTCGGATGGGTCTTTCGGTGGGTTCGGTTATAATTCTTTGCTTCGCAACGGGTGTCTGCTTGATTTTTGACGTCGTGGCAAAACAGTCGCTAAAGGAAAGCAAAAAAGAGCGAAGACTATCTTGTTGTTGAGCCAATAGTTTAGAATTCACATCGAGTTGAATAGTAAACTGGTTCTCATCGTGTTGGGCGGAGGAAAGTTCTGCGAGTGATAGGCTGGTTCTCGCGTCGCCGATTTCTTCGAAGTAAGCGACAACAGCGCACCTCGTGAAGTGCTGGTATTCGCGACTGAAGTTCGTGATTAGGATTTCAGCAGGTTGTTTGGTCAGTTCGAGGAGGCCGCGGGCGACGCATACTTGACGAGAGAAGAGGATGGACGCATTG
>NW_023606221.1:0-40001 GCF_013339745.2 Dermacentor silvarum
TGTGCCGGGTAGCCAACCGGAACTACCTCTGATTAACCTCCCTGTCTTTCTATGCATCCTTGCTCTCTCTCTCTCTCTCTCCCTCGCAGCAGCAGAGGGGAGACGGGCCGCTTTATCGCGCCGTATAGCCCAGCTTCACGTTTCACCACCCTGCTACGTCACACGAAGGTTGCACCGCGAGCCGCGCTTTGCAGTGTTGTGTGCGTAATCCGGTAAATTCAACAAATAATTCGATGCCAATTCCTTCGGTCAACACGGCCGTTTGCATATGTCGAAACACGAAACTAGATTTTTATGACAATTTTCCTCAACTTTCCAATATAAATACGTGCCGTAATGCTTCAAACTAAGAAGTTAATTAATGTAATTAGTTTATTTATTGAACAGGTTGCATCGGGTTTTCTTGCAACTGATGTCCGCCTAGGGCATAATTAATGTGCCTTTGCTTTATCTCTCCTTTATTCTTTCCGTCTTTCATTTCCCCAGTGCAGGGCAGCAAACCAGAATCTCTTCCAGTTAACCTCCCTGCCCTTCCCACCCCATCTTTCTATCTCGCTCTTTCTATGTAGTGACCTGGTTCCAGTGACTTTTGTGGGCTTCCGTTTAAAAACAATTGTGCGAAGTAGAAAAATAAAAATGACTCGCCATCCCAGCCCTGCAAATGTGGATGTCCAGCGAAACTATAGAAAAGCACCACTACACCTGCTTAGGAGAGTATATTCCTTATAAATACGCAATAATTATATGGCCCGTAAAGCCAAAAATACGGCGTTAACATTCGATGGCACCAAAACCCATGTGACCAAGTGGTAATGTCATGTTTGACGTCAAACGTCGCCTGATGACGTCATCACACCAAAGGTCGCCTGATGACATCACGTAAAACGTTACTTTACGTGATAACGGCATCGTACCGTCACGATATCGCCCGATGACGTAATGTGATGACGTCATCACGTCAAATGTGACGTCCCGCGATGATGTCATGTGATGATGTCACCTGATGACTTCATGTGATACCCCTTGGAGAAACAGCACACTGTGCGCTTCCCTCTTCTTTGCACTGTCTCCGAAATCTGCCCACATCTTTGTGTGAGCACCACGCACGTGGACAAGAAAAATCCCGACGAACTAGAGGCTGACAGGTTTGCTGGAAACACACTCTATAGTAAACTGCACAGCAAGAAACTGGAGCCCTGAGCGATCATAGGAGTTATATTTGTAAAACAATATCTCATCTCTTTAACGAATCCCGTTTAATTATTTCACGCGCTTTCAATGAATGTACAGCTGATACGCCCCCTAAATAAACACATCAATTCAGATGTACTGCAGAAACTCTTCGCAGTTGCGGGCGCGTACGAACACATAAGCGCTAAACAACAATCGCTCACGTCGATGCTGGACGCTCTGTTGCAAAGTCGTTTCTTTGACTGCGGGTGTGCGGTTTATTCCCCCCTTGCGCATGCTCTGCAAATACTGTCTCTTTCGATTTTAGCACAAACGCGTGTCATCATCATCATCATCATCATCAGCCTATATTTATGTCCACTGCAGGACGAAGGCTCTCCCTGCGATCTCCAATTACCCCTGTCTTGCGCTAGCGTATTCGAACTTGCGCCTGCGAATTTCCTAACCTCATCATCCCACCTGACTTTCTGCCGTCCTCGACTGCGCTTCCCTTCTCTTGGTATCCATTCTGTAACCCTAATGGTCCACCGGTTATCCATCCTACGCATTACATGGCCTGCCCAGCTCCATTTCTTCCGCTTAATGTCAACTAGAATATCGTCTACCCCCGTTTGTTCTCTGATCCACACCGCTCTCTTCCTGTCTCTTAACGTTACTCCTAAGATTTTTCGTTCCATTGCTCTTTGTGCGGTCCTTAACTTGTTCTCGAGCTTCTTTGTTAACCTCCAAGTTTCTGCCCCGTATGTTAGCACCGGTAGAATGCAATGATTGTACACTTTTCTTTTCAACGACAGTGGTAAGCTCCCAGTCAGGATTTGGCAATGCCTGCCGTATGCACTCCAACCTAATTTTATTCTTCTGTAAATTTCTTTCTCATGATCAGGGTCCCCTGTGAGTAATTGACCTAGATAAACATATTCCTTTACAGATTCTAGAGGCTGACTGGCGATCCTGAATTCTTGTTCCCTTGCCAGGTTATTGAACATTATCTTTGTCTTCTGCATATTCATCTTCAACCCAATTCTTGCACTTTCTCGATGAAGGTCCTCAATCATTTGTTGTAATTCCTCTCCCTTGTTGCTCAATAGGACAATGTCATCTGCAAACCGAAGGTTGCTGAGATATTCGCCATCGATCCTCACTCCTAATCCTTCCCATTCTAAGAGCTTGAATACTTCTTCTAAGCATGCAGTGAATAGCATTGGAGAGATTGTGTCTCCTTGCCTGACCCCTTTCTTGATAGGTATCTTTCTACTTTTCTTGTGGAGAACCAAGGTAGCTGTGGAATCCTTGTAGATATTTGCCAAGATATTCACGTATGCCTCCTCCACTCCTTGATTACGCAATGCCTCTATGACTGCTGATATCTCTACCGAATCGAATGCCTTTTCATAATCTATGAAAGCCATATAGAGAGGTTGATTGTACTCCGCAGATTTCTCGATTACCTGATTGATGGCATGGATATGGTCCATCGTAGAATATCCCTTCCTGAAGCCAGCCTGTTCTCTTGGTTGACTGAAGTCAAGTGTTGTCCTGATTCTATTGGAAATTATCTTGGTGAATATTTTATACAATACTGAAAGCAAGCTAATGGGTCTGTAATTCTTCAATTCTTTAACGTCTCCCTTCTTATGGATAAGTATAATGTTGGCGTTCTTCCAGCTCTCTGGTACACTTGAAGTTGTGAGGCATTGCGTATAAAGGGCCGCAAGGTTTTCAAGCATGATATCTCCTCCATCTTTGATTAAATCTACTGTTATTCCATCTTCTCCAGGCGCTTTTCCCCTGGTCATGTCTTTCAAGGCCCTTTTAACTTCATCGCTAGTTATAGAAGGAGCTTCTGTATCCGGTTCATGACTATTTCGAATGAAAGAAGCTTGGCTGTTTTGGCTACTGTACAGGTCAAACGCGTGTACTTCCTCTATAATTCGCTAACGGACAAATTAAAAACGAGGTCGGCAAGAGCACCGAAGAATCAGGCGCGCGACCAGGAGGCTCGCCGCATACGTCGTTCTCCCGCTGCGCTCGGTTAAAGGGGAAGCCACAGTTAGTGGACACACACGCGCCGACAAAATTAAAAATGAAAAACGAGAAGCGGAACTTGCGCGCACAACAACGACAAATCAGGCTCTCTCATGAAAGCTCACGCCCCCCCCCCCCCCCCCCCCCCGCCGTTTTTGCGGAACGCAGTACCACGCGAATTCATCATAACGACGCAGCACAATGAGGGTACTTGTTGTGCTGTCACGAGGCGAATAATTAGGTTAGGTATGTTTTTGCGAAGTTAACTATTCAAGGGACTAATGGAACCGAATTCCAGAAATAATTGCATAATATACCGCGACAATTGAATCTCGTGTGTGTTTTGTTTTTGCTCCAGTTCACCCGGCCGCGGTGGCTCAGTGGCTGTGGCGTTGTGCCGCTGACCACGAGGTTACTACGGGTTCGATTCCCGGCTGCGGCAACAGAAACTCGGGTGGGGAGTGGAAGAAAAAAAAAAAAACACGCATGTTTGTACCGTGCTTGGCATCATGGTATAAAGAACTCCCCACGCGGTGAAAAATCCCTCCATTACGGTTTTTTCTCATAAACTAACTGCCTGCAGACTCGGGCCGTTAAACCCGACAATTAATTTTCTTGCCTTCACCAGTTTGAGCAAGTACATCGCCAATTGGTATTTGGTTCGTTCTTCGCATGAGGCCAACAAGTGCCTCCATCAAAGGGCTTCGCGCAACCGCCGTTGCGTCCTCTAAAAAAACAAAAAAAAAAAAAAAGAATTGTTGTCGCCGGATGCTCAAAACAAGTGTCGCCTCGTCTAGGCCGCATACATAGATGCATACATAAACTATGCCTGAAGGGAGAAAAATAGCAGCTCGTCACTATCAGAAAACGTCATTTGTTTGACCCAAGAAGCATCTGCTCCGAACATTCTGGTGGGAAACACACAAACAAACAAGATTTGACAGCGAGAGTTCGCCGGGCATGTCATAAGAAAAGCCCGCCAGAGAAAGGAACGCCTCCACCATTCACTCGTTTGTGGCCACCCGTTGGTTTCGCCCTCACTCACTTCTCTTAATTTGTGTGATAAACGAGGCTGTAATAAATCGCACTTTCTCAATCTTCCTAAGCTTCTACCATTTTTCTTTTTTTTTTTGCCACCCAGCCTCCGTATTTAAAACGTCGCACAGAAGTTGCGCCGTTTGATGCTCGTTATATAATCCTACAGGAATGGTTTTAATTATCCCGAGAAACCACTTCTCAGCTTTTCTCGGCACTTCTAAGACATCAAGATACGTCTTGATGTCTGAGCTCTCCAAGTAAACCTCATGGAACTTGGCTTTTCTGCTCTCATAACTGTCACTCGCCACCGATCCTCTATCGCCTGATTTGCATTCCTTGCGCTGTCTAATCTTCACGTATTTTATTTTCTTCTTCTGGTGTCGTTTATACTGCTTTTGGCGACCTCCACGGCCACTACATCTGTCTAAAATCAGCATTGGCCACGTCTAAATCGATGAAATTATAAGTAATCAATTAGCTGGAAAGATCATCCACGAAGCGATCATCACTATGAAAGAGTAAAGCAGTCTGCCAGAGACAGATGCCTATAAAACATCAAACGGAGGATCGAGTACAGAGACATTACATTTCTTCGCCAGAAAACAAGCCTGTGCGAACACGCTTCTCAGCTAATAAAGTGATCAAAACAAAATTTTCAAAACGCGGGCGTAAGAACCAAAAGAAACAACAGCTTGAAAACTAAACGTCAGAAGGTCCGAAGGTCTAAGCGCCTAATAAGAAACTATAAGTTCGAAAGAAATCAATCTCTATTCATGGTATAGTTTCAGGGAAGACTTAACATATACCTTCACCCACCGTACTCCCGCCTATCTGCTCCCCCCCCCACAAAAAAAAAAAGAAAGGAAAATCATTTTTCTTTTTTATCTAGTTGCTTCACTTCATCGAACAGTCTACAACCGAAGAACTGACGGTGCCGAGGCCAATGGCATGCTAAGCCGAGGCTCACGCCAGTGGTGTAAGAACCAGCTGCAAGGAATGGTAGGACGCGCCCTGCCTGGCCCATCATTATCACTTTCGTATCTGCCTCTGAATCTTCATCACCGTCCGCCAGAACATCGTATAAGGCTTCCTTGCTCTAACCCACCACCACCCCATCAGCTAGGTGCAAAGGAAGCGCATGAGTGGCCCCGCCTGCAGATAAAACATATCCACACCTACACTTATAACATGCCATCCACCCCACCGCCCGTGGTGTGGAGGCCAGTCAAATCTTGTCCACTTTACGTAGGAATGCGAGCTAAGGCCACCCAAAATTAATACGCCTCACATTCCGGCGCAAAAATTCTGAACGGAGCATTGGAAAACCTGGTTGGTCCGCGAGGGAAAGGAGTCGCAAGTGTCACTCCTCGACCAACCACGGCGGGTACCCTAGTCCAGTGCATCCCTGGACTAGGGTACCCATCCACCTACTTCGCCAAACCTTTATTTTTACAATAAACGTTTTTCGATTCAATTCAATTCCATGCTCTCCTTAATGACGGTGACGACGTCGTTAGCCCTGAACATGAGCATGTAAGGAGGCCCGCGTCAGCTGAAATAAACTAATTGGCTGTTGTGCCCGAGGCTTTTCCTGCTTCCTCGCTGTAGGTGAACACTGATTCATAGAGCTCTACGGCAGCACGGAGGTCTTTATTGAAATTAGACGCGTAGATATTGTCCGCTGTGGGAGAGCCAGATCACAGCAAGATAAAATTAAATTGACTGTGCGGGTGTTAAAAATATTGAAATTTAATTCTGGGGTATTAGGTTTCTAAACCACGACCTCAATATGAAATTGTGTGGATGTTTTCATGCATGTTCGTCATAAGGAAGCAAAATATTATCGGAAACAGGTAAACTATTTCGTTAAGCAGAGAAATTTATAGTAAATTCCTCGATACCTTGGCGCTCACAAGACATTTAAAAGATCGCAGTATTTTCATTTCGCATTAATGGTGTTCGTTGTAAAGGAGCTCTACAGTAGAGAATTCGGACAGTCAAATAATTCTTCGAAGAAATAGCAACGTCCCAACTGCTAAGCGTTTCGAAAAATACTACGCTTTCCACTCACAGGTTCTTCCTGGCGAGGAAGCACACTTGGTGAGACATTGTCAATAAAACACGCCGCGCCGACCAAGGTACAGTGTATTAAAATAGAAGACGTTTCGGCTGCCGCAAACGGGTGCTTTGGGCACAAGGACAGCAAACGGCGAAGTACTTCGTGGGGTGCTTCGCCGTTTGCTGTCCCTGCGAACAAGGCTCCCGTTTGCGGGAGCCGAAACGTCTTTTATTTGAATATACTGTACCTCGGTCGGCGCCCTCTATTTCATTGGCGAGACATTGTTGCACGTTATTTGTGTTGTCGTAGTGAGCGTTCGTTTGGGTGTGTGTTCGTAATGCAGCACTCGCATCGCTTTTATTCTCCTGATGGTCTTCGCAGGCATGCTTCCATCCCAGAGCAGAACGTCGACTGCCGAATAACTGTCGACGATAATGCGCTTAACACGGAATCAATATAACGACATAACGTATTGCCACCGTCGACACGAGTTATTTACGAGACGTGTACTGCAGCAGGGCTCCTCTTTCGCGCTTCCCTAAAAACACTCGGCAGCATCTAGCGCAGCCACTGCGAAGCCTGCACGTGGCCTCCGAAATGCATGGCGCGCCGGTGCGTGCGAACGCTGAGAAACGCGTCATGCGGCAACTGGGCTCCTTTCTCGCCCTCCTTTCTGGATTCGCTGCGCCGTCTAGTGGCACTGTCGAGAAGTGCGCGCGTGGCCTCCGAGACGGGAAGCGTGGCGTGCCAATGCTTGCGAAGGTTGAGAATTGTTTCCTCGTATGCCGCACACTCAGCGGCACATACTCAGCGATCCATGTTGGCGAGAGGTTCATTGAAAGCGGCTCATATACCCAGTACATTTGTGGTGCAGCCTATAGTAATGCGTCGGGTTGCTTTCCTTTGAGGAAACCCTTCTTACGTGGGTTCGATTCCGTTCAGCGTCGGAGAAACTTAAGGAATCTTTTCCGTCATCGTAGAGCGGCACATTCACAGTGGAACATAGCTAGTTACCCAAGTTGGTGTCAAGACGTTAACTGAGGAGCGGCGCATCCCTATACTGGCACATAACCAGTGACCGAAGTAGGCATCAGAGAGGTTCATTGAAGACCAGCACAGACCGAGTTGCACATATCCAGTGCTCCAAGTTCATCGAAGTTCATGCACATGAGACAGCCTGCCAATTACAAGACGGCGTTAACGTTTGTTTTCGTTTTGAAGTTTGTCGAAAATACATGCTCCACTCGTAGAGAATGTTAGATTTAGCTTAATTGTTTTAAGAACTACGTGATTCTTTTCACTTTTTAACAAGTTACACTGGCGACAGCCGTGGCGTCGTAGGGTTTCTCTTCTTCACTTGTATCGTTTTCGCAATTTACCAAGGCGCTGTGCAACGCTGCTTAGGTGGTGATATCACTTTTGAATGCATGCGGAAAGAGCGCGATCGTCGAACGCATTTACTTGCCAACAGAAGCCGGCTTGATATCCCCACCAGAGCACTCACAGTGAGTACAGAGCTATGCCAGCCCCTCCACCGGTATACATCTAACTCGCGTGCTTTCCACAGCAGCGCGAATGTTTCCGTCGCCCGGGTGAGTCATCCACGCCACGACGCCTCTTATAGAAGCTCATGCTGCCACGGTCGCCCAACGCTTCTTATCGTTCCTGCTGAGCATTCCATATAACATGCTATCGGCAGCAACAAAAAAAAAAAAAAGTAGCTCACCACGCGCCTCGTGAGCATACAGCAGCGGATACGCAGTGCATACAGAGCATACGCATGCTCGCATGCGTACGCAATATCGTAATAATAATAAAATAATAATAAAAAACGGGCAGGAGAGAACGGGGTGGTTTGGAATGGAACATGGATATTTGGGAAATACATGACATATATCCTAGCCCGTCTAGAACCCCACATTTTAGGAATGAAATGGGTCCTTGCTTGAGAGAGAGAGAGAGTAGCACTTATTCGTTCCAACAGGAAAAAAAAAATCTTGACGCTCGTGATGCCTTTTCCGGAGGTTCACCCGATAGCTTTTATTGCTTACGGCGTCGTTTATTTTTGGTAGTAACTTTTTTTGCTTGGAAATATTGTGCAGGGAATGCTGAACTACTTAGACGAGCGAAATGCAAAGCTCCGCATCCTTCGTCACGAAAAAATGGGGCGCAACGAGACAGGTCCGCTCGCGCACCCTGTAATCATCGCTGTAGAATGCTATACGAGCGCATTCCGAAATGCTGGGGCTAGTGGTAGGGTAACGCTGAACCTAAATTATTAAAAATAAATACCGCGCTGGAAGGAAATACGAACATGGGAATTTTCGAGTGCATAATAAACTTCAGCATCTTTTCTTCCCCTCTACGTTAAACCGCTACAGCCACTGTTTCTTTTCTTTTCTTTGTTCGTTCTTTTTGTGTGCGTGTGTGATTCCCAAAAAGTTGCATCAGTGATGGAAAGATGCACCAAAATAGCTTGCAAGGGGTTATTGTCGTGCTGTATGCTTTCACCGAAAGATGACTCCAACGTGCCCGTATACCGTGATGCAGTGCAGGCAGGTTACGGCTCTCAGTAAACTTTTGCGTCGGAAGCAGCGCGAGTTCAACTATAGTGTCAGGCACAGACCAAGCCTTCTGCTATATACTATATGTTGCGAGCACAGCTGCATCGAAGACCCCCAGTATACGCGCGTCCGCGGGAGTAAACGCACGAGGACTTCTGCCGGCGGAATATCCCTGAGGTTGTATTTTCTAACGATACTTTTCATTTTCCATTCCTTCTGCCCTTCGTGACTTTGACTCACACGAAGCCGCATTCCCGCTATATTGCCGGGATCGGCCCCTCGGCAGGAAGGATGATATACTAAATGAAGATCATCATCATCAGCAGCCTATATTTATGTCCACTGCAGGACGAAGGCCTCTCCCTGCGCTCTCCAATTACTTCTGTCTGGCGCTAGCTGATTCCAACTTGCGCCTGCAAACTTCCTAACTTCATCACCCCACCTAGTTTTCTGCCGTCCTCGGCTGCGCTTCCCTTCTCTTGGTATCCATTCTGTAACTCTAATGGTCCACCGGTTATCCCTCCTACGCATTACATGACCTGCCCAGCTCCATTTTTTCCTCTTTATGTCAACTAGAATATCGGCTATCCCCGTTTGCTCCTCTGATCCACACCGCTCTCTTCCTGTCTCTTAACGTTAGGCCTAACATTTTTCGCTCCAACGCTCGTTGTGCGGTTCTTACCTTGTTCTCGAAATGAAGATAACCTGGAGGAAAAGACTGCATTTATTCGCCAATTTTGGGGACAAGCATCTTGAGACCGGTCTTACTCTGCGGATTTCGACTAATCGGAGACGCTTTGGCACAGGGCGGCTTCAATTACGCAAACGTAACGCGTGCTCTAATGTTACCAGTTATAACGCTGACGATAAAATTGAATTTTTAAATGATTAGGTAGCGATTATCGCATCATTTATGAACAGTCTGTCACTACTGCGAGTTACGGCTGGCATTTTTTTTAGTTTTATCTCGAGTAATCTGATTTGATTAATTGCAAACAGTCGTCGCTGAAACCCGCCGAGTATCTGTATACAGACAAAACAACTTCACTGATCGTCAGACATACTACAAAAAACGAAATGACCCGACAGCGGGCAAATAACTGTGTTCTAAATTACACGTACGCGCTTTCACACAATGCAGCCGTCTCCCGGTATTCGCTGCGCAGAACCTCTGAGGCATGAAACGCCGCATTCGAATTAGTGAGCTGATTGCGAGTTGAGGAGTGGCTCGCAGTTACTCTAGGCGATAGACGCGCGCGCCCGCTTCCATCTCTACATAGCAGTCGGATTGGTGACCTCCGCCCCAGCTCCTAAAAACCGTGTGCAAAGAGGTTCAGGGAAAGGGGGGCGTCGCTCTCAGCCGTCAAAGCCGGTGCCGAATCACGCGGAGAGCGTCGGTGTGCGGGACTGCTCCGCCCGAGCGCCGATCCAATTAAGGAGTCCCTGGCATTCTATACGGCTCGACTGACAGCAAACGAGTTGCTCCCAGCAACGCGCGACTATATGATGCAATTCCAGCCACTGCATTCGGTGGGACGTCGCTCGGTATGTATTTGGAAACTGAACTTCAGTATAGTGTGGAGGTGGGAGAACACTGTATGGTAGCACCTCTGAACACCCCTCCCCCCAGCCTTTCTTGGCATATTCAGCAATTAGTTTTTCTTTTCGTTTTTTATATAGATTGAGAGTTGGTCACACTAACAGTTTCTGCACAGAACACTGTGAAAGGACAGCTTTTAACCTGCATTTTCATAATGGTCTCTAGTTAATTGTGTCACCTTTCAAAGGCGTACAATCTCCTCGAGTTACGCCGACAGTAATGTGGCAACACTCGGCAAGAAGGAAGAAAAACAAAAATGCGAAATTTGAGCGCAGCTCTATACATGTTTTCATTTCGCGATATATTGGCTGGCACCGATAATCTGTCTCGTGCGGCAGGTAGCAAACGGAGCGAAGTGTGGCGCGACTGCCTCGCCAATCTGGAGATCGCGTGAGCCAGCGCGTGGGTGACGCGTGGGCGCGATTCACAGCAGCCGCAGCAACAGACGTCCCAAACGACGCGCGTTTCTCTGGCGCCATTTCGTAGCCATAGTCGCCGCACTGCGCTTTTAACGCGAAAGCGTTAAGGGCCCCGTGTCGAGATAATCCAGTGTCGGCGCCGGCGTCGGCATCGGCGTAAGCGCCGGCGTCCGTGGCGGAGAAAGTCATCCCGAACCACCACGACCGCGCAGGCCCTCCGTGTGGCGCAAGGTGTTACTGAACAAAAATTGAATTTCTCACAGTAAAATCCGCCAGAAAAATGGTAAATTACGACTTAACCACAACCTACAGACATGATGGCGTCGGATTGTAATTTGAATGTACGAGCGAACAAAATTCTGTTACGAGGAAACTCAAATACAAACCCCTTTTCCAGCATTTCTACCATACCAACAGCGGCACGTTCGGGTAGTTTACTTGCGAAAATCCTATCCAGATGGCGCTAGCATCCTCGGCAGGTCAACTTGGGACTTGGCCTGCCTAATGCGTTTTGGACACGCGCGTGCGTCGGGGCAATAGCAAGCAATTATTAAAATAATACAAAAAGGTCCTAGGGCCTTCACATTTTATTATAAGACGACTTATATTGCCCCTGGAAAAACGTCTTTCCAGCAATGAATTTCTGTTTAAAAGTGAAGCCGACCTTAAGGGTATCGGTGTAAGCTTGGTTTTTGTAAGCTGGCTTTCCCGCGTTAGGTGTTGCAGTGAAGCCTACTCATAAAGAAAAATGCGATGCGAACAGGGCCCGATAACGCTATCGCAGTCCACTCTTAAAGGCGAAGAAAGAGTCCTCCAATTTTTCTCTCCACGCTTTCGCCATACCCTCCTCCTCCTCCTCCTCCTCCTCCACTTTCCGCCTCGTGGTTCCGCTGCACCCTCTTTCTCCCCTTTCCTCCTCGATTCTTTCATCCCCCGCTGCGCTCGTTCGCTCGGTTACGAGTGACAACGCCGGCGCCGACGCTCGCCGCAGGAACGGGCGCCTAAGAGCTGCGCTCTAAAATTGTTTTAACTTGCGTAGTCGTCAGCTACGCATAATGCAGTTGGCGTCTCACGCACACATAAACTCGAGCAGCCGTTGAAATGTGCTAGGGCGCCGAACAGTAAATCCATTTTCTCCCGTCACTTCACTTTTTTTCTTTGCCCTTTAAAGAAAAACGGGAACGGGAAAGGGGGGCGGAGGGAGGAACGTTTTCTACACGTTTCATTTTATTTTTAGAGTTATGAACTTTCTCTTTCACTTTGCGTGCACCTCCTTGATTCACTTCCTTGACTTAATTGTCTTTCGATAATGCTTTCGGCTAAGGGTATAATAGAAATCAAACAGATATCCTGACTATTATTCTAATAATATTGTAAGCACTATTAACGTACTTCGTCCTTTTCATTTGTACATAGCCATCATCACCTTCCCTGTTCTTCTACTTCTTCGCGCATGAGCTGGGGCGTTTGCTTTTTGGAATAAAAAGCGCTTGACAGCTCGGTCGGTCTCGGTCTTATAAAGTGGTGGAGGTGGTGGTGGCGGCGAACCCTAGCATGACGGAAGCCGAACGCGTGCGACACATATTAAAAGGCATTGGGTCTGTCGCGTTCAACGCCTTAATCGTGCAAAATCCGGCTTCTGTCCAAGACATCACTGCCACGTGTCAGCGCCTGGACGAGATGCAGTCTCTTCGTCTTCAACATGACAGTAGCGATCCTCAGGTTCCCCATTCTTCAGATCTCCGTGCTCTCATCCGCACCATCATCCGCGAGGAGCTTCAAATATTAGACCTGAGGCGTTCACCTACTGCCTGTGCCCCAACCACCACCTTCGACTTGCGCGAGGTCGTAAAGCAGGAGTTGACAGCGATGACTACGCCCACGACGCATCTTGCTCCGGTAGCGCGCCCCTCACCTACCTACGCGGATGTTGCTTCGCTCCCCACCCCTACCATGACCTCCGTGCCTCCTGACGTTACCTATGACCATTTGGCCTCGATGGGAACCAGAGCACTTGCTGCGCCATCCTACCCTCAGTGGCGTCCACCTCGTCCGGTTTGTTTTTACTGTGGTATACGCTGCCATATACCTCGCTTCTGCCACCGTCGCCAACAGGATGAAAGACGAGGCTATGCTGAGCACGAGAGAGACCGCACTCGCCGACCAGACTCCTACTATCCCGGTTCGTACTCGTTCCCTCAGCGGCGTTCACCGTCTCCTCCAGTTGCTCTCAATCTGCCTCATAGTTCCCGTTCGGCCAGACGTCGTTCTCCTTCGCCTTACCGGCGCTCTACATCGCCGCTTCGTCCCACTTCCCATCTTGCCGACCAGCACTCGGAAAACTAACTGTTGCAGTTTTTGGAGGGGAAACTGCTTCCTATCGGTCTTCAACAATTCCTCCTGTTCGCCCGGCCAACATGCTTTATGTGACTGTTGAAGGTGTTCCCGCGTCTGCTCTCATCGATACCGGTGCCGCCGTTTCTGTTCTTCGTAGTGATCTGTGTTCACGGCTCCGGAAAGTGAAAACGCCTTATCTTGGACCTATTTTGCGTGGTGCTAATAATGCATTCATACACACCGACGGACAGTGTACTGCTCGTGTTTTCATCGACGGCATTCGCCACCACATTGAGTTTATCGTGCTTCCAACGTGTATCCATGAACTTATCTTGGGTTGGGACTTCCTACATTCTGCTTCAGCCGTCATTTCATGTAGAGAGGAAGTTGTCCACATCGCGGATACAGCGCTTGCACCTGTTACAGATTCTTCACCTTCATGCGTGAACTTGGCCATTGATGAAGACTACGTCCTGCGTCCTGGTCACGAAGACGTTGTATCCGTAACATCCCGGCAGATCGCCGACGGAGACGCTCTAGTCGCCCCTTCTTCCCGCTGTACTTCTCGTGGAATCCTCATTGCCGCCTGTCTCGTCCGGTTTTCACGTGGCCGCGCCCTTCTGTCTGCCTGCAACACGACCCCAGATCCTGTGATGCTGCCCAAAGGGATGACTGTGGCAACCCTCGCCGACACTCAACCTATCTCTATAGTCACCCTTTGCCCTTCTTCATCGCCAGCACCTACCTCGGGTTTGGATGATTCCTTCCCTCCCCCAGCCGTTCTTGGTTCTGACCTAACCGCCGCGCAGTCCGAAGCCTTACTGGCGGTCTTAGCGAAGCACAAAGCCTGTTTCGATAGCTGTTTCCCTGTGTTGAGCCAAACTTCTGTGGCTTCACACCGCATCGAAACCGATGGTTCCGCTATCATACGACGACGCCCCTATCGTGTCTCGCCGTCCGAACGGAGGGTCATTGAACAACAGGTTGTTGACATGCTTGCGCGGAAGATAATTAGACCTTCATCTAGTTCCTGGGCTTCTCCCGTGGTTCTGGTAAAGAAAAAGGATGGCTCCGTTCGCTTTTGCGTCGACTATCGAGCGCTCAATAAGATCACACGCAAGGACGTATATCCAATACCTCGAATCGACGACGCTTTGGACACACTGCAAGGGGCGGAATATTTCTCCAGCCTTGATCTTCGATCAGGCTATTGGCAAATTCCGGTGAACGAGACTGACAAAGAAAAGACCGCATTCGCTACACCAGACGGACTTTATGAATTTAACGTGATGCCTTTTGGTCTTTGTAACGCTCCCGCCACATTTGAGCGCATGATAGATAACGTACTTCGTGGACTAAAATGGAAGACCTGCCTCTGTTATCTGGACGATATTGTCATCTTTTCGTCTAACTTCAGCCAACATCTTCATCGATTAGACGAAGTTCTCAAGTGCCTTGCAAATGCTGGTCTCCAGATCAATACAAAAAAATGCAAATTTGCAAGCAAGACTATAAAAGTATTGGGCCACGTCGTCTCAAAAGATGGCATCCAGCCAGACCCCGAAAAGATTAGTGCTGTTCTACATTTTCCTCGGCCCCAGCAGCAGAAAGATCTACGTAGTTTCCTCGGCTTGGCTTCATATTTTCGTCGATTTATACGCAACTTTGCTGCCATAGCAGCTCCTCTACACAAGCTACTGGGGACCGGTGCCTCTTTCACATGGACTAACGAATGCGAATCAGCTTTTCAAGCTCTTAAGCAACATCTTACTTCCGGCCCTGTGCTTCGCCACTTCGATGATCGAGCCCCCACCATACTCCATACTGACGCCAGCGCACAAGGTATTGGCGCAATACTTCTGCAACGTAATGCAGCCTCTAAAGAGCAAGTCATCGCATATGCCAGCCGAACACTTTCTCCAGCTGAGCGGAACTACACCATTACAGAGCAAGAGTGCCTGGCTATCGTCTGGTCGATTCATAAATTTCGTCCATACCTTTACGGCCGCCACTTCACCATCGTCACCGACCATCATGCTCTGTGTTGGCTGTCATCAATGAAAAACATGTCAGGACGCTTAGGACACTGGATACTCCGCTTGCAGGAATATGACTTTGCAATAACGTACAAGTCTGGAAAAAGTCATCATGATGCAGACGCATTGTCTCGCTGCCCACTCTCGCTCTCTCCCGGTAACGCGCCGTCGCCTTCCCCACCACGTCGTTCCGATGCTACGCCTGCCTCACACCAGCTCTCGATAACACCCCTGGACCTAGCTACGCTTTCATCACGCTCTGATCTCGTCTTGCTTCAGCGGGCCGACTCCTACTGTCGAACTCTCATGGATCGCCTTAGTGGATTCGCCGAACCACCCAACAGCCGCTTGCGACGCCAACTTCGACAATTTCGCCTGCAAAGTGGCGTGCTACACCGCTACGTTTATCACCCAACAGGTCACCGGTGGGTCCCAGTTCTACCTCGCTGCCTTCGCCGGCGCGTATTAGAGGCACTTCACGACGACGCATCGGCTGGCCACTTAGGCTTCCACAAGACTTACGACCGCATCAAGACCCGCTGCTTCTGGCCTGGCCTATCCACAACGGTGGCCAAATATATTGCCTCCTGTGCGTCAGGTCAGCACCGAAAACGCTCGACTTCCCCTCCTGCCGGTTTACTACAAACTCTGCCTTGCCCGGACGCACCTTTTGAATTTGTTGGCATTGATTTATATGGTCCCTTGCCTTTGACACCCTCTGGTCACCGTTGGATTGTAACTTCGGTCGACCATTTAACCAGATATGCCGAGACTGCCCCTCTGCGAGCCGGTACCGCGTCTGAGGTTGCTGACTTTTTCTTGCGCTCCATCGTCTTGCGCCACGGGGCTCCTCGCGTTCTTCTGACTGACCGTGGCAAGGCGTTTATTTCCCAAGTTCTGGAGGAAGTTCTTCGGGCCACTGATACCGTGCACAAATCTACTTCTACCTATCATCCGCAGACCAATGGCCTCACTGAGCGCTTCCACCGTACGCTGTCTGACATGATTTCCATGTACATCCGGCCTGACCACACTAACTGGGATAAAATTCTTCCTTTTGTGACATTCGCCTATAATACTGCTATTCAACGGACTACCGGTTACAGCCCTTTCTTCCTTGTATATGGAAGATCTCCTTCCACCATATTTGACAGAGAATTCTTTTAGCACCTTCTTCGCCTACCGCGTCCCTTCCAGAAGATTTTGCTCCCAGAGTTGCACATTGCCGTCAAATCGCCCGGCAAAGTACGGAAGCTACTCAAGCTGAGCGCAAACGTCGCTGCGACAACAAACGCCGTGACCTCCGTTTTCACCCTGGAGACCAAGTCTTGCTTTGGACTCCAGCCCGAACTCCAGGCCTATGTGAGAAGTTCCTTCAACGCTATATTGGCCCATACACCGTTGTGCAGCAAACATCTGCAGTGAACTATCTCGTGCGCCCAGTACACTCCGTCACTGACCGGCGCCGCCGGAATGCCAAAATTGTTCACGTCTCGCGGATGAAGCCCTTCACTCCCCGTTTAGATAATCTGTAATCTGCGGCCAGGCTGGCCGCTTCCATGACGGGGGGAAGTTAGTGTAAGCACTATTAACGTACTTCGTCCTTTTCATTTGTACATAGCCATCATCACCTTCCCTGTTCTTCTACTTCTTCGCGCATGAGCTGGGGCGTTTGCTTTTTGGAATAAAAAGCGCTTGACAGCTCGGTCGGTCTCGGTCTTATAATATTAATGATGATAATAATAATAACAGTCGATAATTCAATCAATCGGAAGGTACACAGTATAGTAGTATAGAGTAAATAATAATAATAATAATAATCAATCAATCATTTATTTATCGTGCCCAGGAACAACCGTGAGGTCTAGGTGCTGGCGCACGTATACATAGAAAAAGAAATACAGCAGGGGAATATCAGTAAAAAAAACAATGAATAAAAAATAACAATCTTGAAAAAAAAAAGTGTACATACATCTAACCGTAGGTGCAAAATGCATACATAAGAAAAAGGAGAAGGGAAGTTGAACAATATGTGAGACTAAGACACAACAACGGAAAGCTCAGAGCAGAACAAAGAGAGTTGTGAAAAATATCAAGGTCACGAAAGTGGGCGTTATACAGACTCTGTATTCTGTGGACGGTTGAGTGTTGGTGGTGACAGGCAGCAACATGGAAAGGTCTGTGTTCTCTGGTGATCTTGCGCGGAATACCGTGACGGAGTTTGAAAAGGAAAAGCAGGTCCGCGCGATTACGTCGGCAGCGAAGTAAGGGCAATGGCAATAATCTAACAGTGCTAGAGCAGGGCGCAGAGTCCGTGTTAGCAAAGCGGTGATGATATATGCTAAGAAACTTTTTCTGGACCCGATCTATAATGTCACTGTTGGATCTAGAATGTCATTCCAGACGACCGACGCGTATTCGAGTTGAGGAAGACAGATTGTTGTGTACAACTTGCGGAACGGTGTAGGAGAATTCAATTCTCTCGACAGTCTGCAAACAGACCCAAGAGTGTGCATGCCCCGCATTGCAATGCGTTTACTGTGAGCTGAAAAGTGTAAGGTTGTATAAAAATCTACACCGAGATCATTGATCTCACGGACCTTACACAATGGTACAGAATCTACTGAATAAGAAAAAGAAATGCTTGCTCTTTTGCGGGTGAAAGTCATGACTTTGGTCTTAGCAGGATTCAAGGTGAGGTTATTATCTGTGCACCATTTAGAAAAGAAAGCAGGTCAGACTGCAGGATGTGACAGTCATCAACAGTGTGAATTGCCTTAAAATCTTTATGTCATCGGCATAAAGAAAGAATGAAGAATGCCGAATGGCGGAAAGAACGTCATTAATAAAAATTAAAAAAAGGAGTGGTCCTAACACTGATCCTTGAAGAACGCCGCTGGTTACCATGTACGAAGAAGACGTTTGGCCGTTGACGTTAACAAAACATGATCTATCAGTAAGATAACTCCGCAAGAGATTTACAATTGACGAGTCAACACCAAGTGCATAAGCTTGATGAGAAGCAGTGAGTGGCTTACCACATCAAAAGCTTACTGAGGTCGCAATATAAGGTGTCTACTTGCCCCCTTTGAAGTACCGGCGCGGAGATATGTGTCATGAAGCTTGCGAGATTTGTGATAGTGGAGCGGCCCGTGAGAAATCCATGCTGATTCGGAATCAATGTATTCTTCACAGTACAAGACAATACGTTGTGAAGAGCAAGCTCAAAAACCTTAGATGTCGCACAGCGAAGAGAGATCGGGCGATAATTTGAGACATCGATTTACATCCAGACTTAAATACAGGAAAACACGAGCAGTTTTCCACATGTGAGGGAAAGTGGAAGTAGTCAAAGAGTTATTAAATATAGATGTCAATACTGGAGCAAATATACTGCCGTAAGCTTTTAGAATTGCGGAGGGGATGCCGTCAGGGCCGCAGGATAGGGAAGGCTTCAAGCGCCTAAGGCATTCGTGGACAAGCTCTTCATCAAACAGCACCGCACTAGATTTAGGAACCGTCGTGTGCTGCTGACTGACACCAGCGTTGAAAACTGCATCTTTATATAAGGAAGAGAAATGGGCTGCAAATAATAATAATAATAATAATAATAATAATAATATAATAATAATAATAATAATAATAATAATAAATAATAATAATAATAATAATAATAATAATAATATAATTAGAATAATAATAATAATAATAATAATAATAATAATAATAATAATAATTATTATTATTATTATTTTTTTTTTTTCGCAAGATGGCGCCTAGTACGGACGTTTGTATTCTGTGCTCCCAGCCTTTTTACGGAAAACAGCAGTTTCATCGCTGTATTTCATGCGACAAACGTGCACACGTGAAGTGTATTGCATGGCCCGACGAGGACCTCGAGCTTCTGAAGTCTGGTGAGAAATCTTTCACGTGTAACCTGTGCCAGAACGCCGACCACGCCGACATTCCTGCGGCTAGGCTTAGCGATGCCAACACGCCCGCTGCTTCCCCATCGGCGACCCCTCCACAGGGCCTCGTTCTCGTCGGGACCGGTTTGAGGCGGTTGGTGACGTGGCTGCCCTCCGTGGCCTTCTCCTTCAGGCGCTCGAGGGAATATCCTTCCTCAGCGATGAGGTGGCGCGACTGCGGAGTGACAGCGAGCAAGATCGGGGAAAACGCGCTGGCATCCGCTCAGCAGGCCGAGACTAAGGCGCGCTGCGGGTCGAGGTGCGTTCCCTGCGTGATGCGCTTGGCAAGCCGTCTCCCGTTTCTCCTACTGTGATGCCGCCCATTTCTCCTACTGTGCTGCCGCTCCACCCGTCCAAGAAAACGTATGCCGCGACCGTCCAGACTGCTTCGCCGAGTGCTGCCACCGCTGACCATCTCTCCAAGACAACTCGGAGTGAACGTCGGCCTGCTTGTTTTGGAGCTGGGGAGAGCAAGGCAATATCTGTAGCGAAACGCGCCCCGCGACCGAAAGCCATTTTTGTGTCCAGGCTTTCTCATAATACGACGTCTGCGGATCTGAGTGCTCACCTGTCAAACGTCGGAGCACCGCCGATTGCCTGCAAACGCCTCAAGACGAGGCATAATTCGTATGCCTCATTTCTCGTCTGCACTGATGATGCCGTCGACGATGAAGCGCTTAAGCGCCTGAACGACCCGTCTATGTGGCCAATGGGATGCCTGTTCAAGCCATTCCGCGGGGTGCTACACGACGGCATGCTTCATGCTTCAGAGAAGACCGCAAACGTTCAAAGTGTGTAATCTGGACATTTTCTACCAAAACGTTCGTGGACTTCGCACCAAGGCACGTGAATTTTTCGCCAATGTCATTTCGTCTTCCTTCCCAATTTTTGTTATTTCCGAAACTTGGCTGTGTGGTGACATTTCGTCTTCAGACTTCTTTCCACCGCACTACAACGTCTTCCGCAGTGACCGGGACTTCAGTGGATCTCAACAAAAAGGTGGTGGCGTACTGATCGCAGTTGACAATTCGCTGAGATGTGTACGGTTGCATCGATATAGAAAGTGTACGGGAGTCGATATGGCTAGAAGTCAGCCTAGCCCGATGTGAAAAATTGTTGATTGGATCTTTCTATGTACAGCCGAATATTTCCCCTGTTTTGTTTGATGAGGTTATCTCTTCCATTGAAAGCGTAATATCCTCCCATAGTAAGCACAAAGTAATTATTCTTGGTGATTTTAATACACCAGGTATTCATTGGAACACACTTAGATATTCTCATTACAATCATTACACAGAGAAGAAATGCAGCCTGTTGTTGGACTTTCTGTCCTTCTGTTCCCTTCAGCAGCATAACTTGATTGCCAATTCCTGTGGCAACGTCTTAGATCTTTGCATCTCGAATGCTCAAGTCTTAGATGTATCTCGTTCCGAAATTTTCCTTGTGCGTACCGATAAGTTTCATCCGCCACTAAAGATAACTGCCTCTGTGTCAGCACTGAGGCAGAGCTCCTCCAGTGGCATAAATGAATCCCCACGCTTTGCTTTCAAGCGTGGTGATTATCTTGGTTTATATAATTTTTTGTCCACCACCGACTGGTCACTGGTTACAGACAAAAGCAACGTTGATGAACAAGTAGATCAGTTTACGGAGCTTGTTTTGAGCAGTATGCGCAAATACATTCCCCAGTACAGGCCTAAACGCTCTAGATATCCCCACTGGTTTTCATCTGAACTCATAATTTCCCTAAAGCAGAAAGATCGCGCACACCGAAAATCTAGATTTCCGTTGCCTAATGAGTGCAGAGATGAATTCCGCTTTTTTCGGGCTCTCTGTAAACGTCTCTATAAGCGGGATCTAGACTCATATATGGCATTCTTGGAAAAAAGCGCCTCCGACCGGCCGGCAGAATTTTGGAAGTATATCCGTAAGCGCTCCAATAAACATGGAGAGGGTTTTCGCTTACTTGACTCTAGAGGGGCAGAAGTCCAAGCAGTCGCGGATTGTTTTGCAGCCCATTTCTCTTCCTTATATAAAGATGCAGGTTTCAACGCTGGTGTCAGTCAGCAGCACACGACTGGTTCCTACATCTAGTGCGGTGTTGTTTGATGAAGAGCTTGTCCACGAATGCCTTAGGCGCTTGAAGCCTTCCCTATCCTGCGGCCCTGACGGCATCCCCTCCGCAATTCTAAAAGCTTACGGCAGTATATTTGCTCCAGTATTGACATCTATATTTAATAACTCTTTGACTACTTCCACTTTCCCTCACATGTGGAAAACTGCTCGTGTTTTTCCTGTATTTAAGTCTGGATGTAAATCAGATGTGTCGAATTATCGCCCAATTTCTCTTCTCTGTGCTACATCCAAGATTTTTGAGCTTGCTCTTCACAACATATTGTCTTTTACTGTGAAGAACTCGCTCATTCCGAATCAGCATGGATTTCTGACCGGCCGCTCCACTATCACAAATCTCGCAAGTTTCATGACACAGATCTCCACGCCGGTACTTCAAAGGGGGCAAGTTGACACCATTTACTGTGATCTCAGCAAGGCTTTTGATGTAGTCAGCCACTCGCTGCTTCTGATCAAGCTTACGAACCTTGATGTTGACTCGTCAGTTGTGAATCTCTTGCGCAGTTATCTTCTTGATAGATCGTGTTATATTAACGTCAATGGCCAAACGTCTTCTTCTTACTTGGTAACTAGCGGCGTCCCTCAAGGGTCAGTATTAGGACCACTCCTTTTTTTAATTTTTATTAATGACGTTCTTTCTGTTATTCGGAACTCTTCTTTCCTTCTATATGCCGATGACATCAAGATTTTTAAGAAAATTCACACTGTTGATGACTGTCGCGCCCTGCAGTCTGACCTGTTTTCCTTTTCTAAATGGTGCAAGGATAATAACCTTACCTTGAATGCTGCTAAGACCAAAGTCATGACTTTCACACGCAAAACAGCAAGTATTTCTTTTTCTTATTCGATAGATTCTGTGCCGTTGTGTAAGGTCTGCGAGATCAATGATCTTGGTGTACTTTTTGATGCAACCTTACACTTTTCGGCTCACACTAAACGTGTTGCAATGCGGGGTATGCGCTCTCTTGGTTCTGTATGCAGACTATCGCGGGAATTCAAGTCTCCTACACCGTTCCGCAAATTATACACAACCATCTGTCTTCCTCAACTCGAATATGCGTCGGTCGTCTGGAACGGCTCTTCTAGATCCAACAGTGACATTATAGATCGTGTCCAGAAAAAGTTTCTAAGCATATATAATCACCGCTTTGCAAACCTGGACATTGCACCCTGTACTAGCACTGTTGGATTGTCATTGCCTTCACTTCGCGACCGACGTAATCGCGCTGACCTTCTGTTTCTCTTTAAACTCCTTCACGGTAACCTCACGTGTCCCGAACTTCTCAGCTGTGTCATGTTCCGCATCCCACGCAAGATCACCAGAGAACATAGACCTTTCCATGTTCCTGCCTGTCATCACGAACACTCAACTGTCCACAGAATACAGAATCTTTATAACGCTTACTTTCGTGAACTTGATATCTTTCATAACTCCTTGTCATCGTTCTTTTCCGAGCTTTGCCTGGTATTATAATATCATGTATTGTTCAAGTGCCCTTCTCCTCTTTTTTTGTATTTACTTTGCGCTTTGTTGTCGGTACTCTCTTCTTTTCACAATTTTTATTTTTATTCATTTATTGTTTAATGATTTTTCCCTGAGTGTCTTTTTTTGGTTTGTAATGTATGCGTGCGCCAGCACTCAGACCTTAGGGTTGTTCCTGGGCACGTTAAATAAACATGATTGATTGATTATTATTATATTATTATTATTATTATTATTATTATTATTATTATTATTATTATTATTATTATTATTATTATTATTATTATTATTATTATTATACTAGGCGCCATCTGCTTCGCAAGATGGCGCCTAGTACGGACGTCTGTATTCTGTGCTCCCAGCCTTTTTACGGAAAACAACAGTTTCATCGCTGTATTTCGTGCGAAAAACGTGCACACGTGAAGTGTATTGCATGGCCCGACGAGGACCTTGAGCTTCTGAAGTCTAGTGAGAAAGCTTTCACGTGTAACCTGTGCCAGAACGCCGACCACGCCGACATTCCAGCCGCTAGGCTTAGCGATCCCAACACGCCCGCTGCTTCCCCATCGGCGACCCCTCCACAGGGCCCCGCTCTCGTCGGGACCGGTTTTGAGGCGGTTGGTGACATGGCGGCCCTCCGTGGCCTTCTCCTTCAGGCGCTCGAGGGAATATCCTTCCTCAGCGATGAGGTGGCGCGACTGCGGAGTGATAAGCGAGCAGTCTGCACAGGGTAAACGCGCTGGCATCCGCTCAGCAGGCCGAGACTATAGGTGCGCTGCAGGGTCGAGGTGCGTTCCCTGCGTGATGCGCTTGGCAAGCCGTCTCCCAGTTTCTCCTACTGTGATGCCGCCCATTCTCCTACTGTGCTGCCGCTCCACCCGTCCAAGAAAACCTATGCCGCGACCGTCCAGACTGCTTCGCCGAGTGCTGTCACCGCTGACCATCTCTCCAAGGCAACTCGGAGTGAACGTCGGCCTGCTTGTTTTGGAGCTGGGGAGAGCAAGGCAATATCTGTAGCGAAACGCGCCCCGCGACCGAAAGCCATTTTTGTGTCCAGGCTTTCTCAAAATACGACGTCTGCGGATCTGACTGCTCACCTGTCAAACGTCGGAGCACCGCCAATCGCCTGCAAACGCCTGAAGACGAGGCATAATTCCTATGCCTCATTTCTCGTCTGCGCTGACGAAGCCATCGACGATGAAGCTCTTAAGCGCCTGAACGACCCGTCTATGTGGCCAATGGGGTGCCTGTTCAAGCCGTTCCGTGGGGTGCTACACGACGGTATGCTTCATGCTTCAGAGAAGACCCCAAACGATCAAAGTGGTGTGTAATCTGGACATTTTCTACCAAAACGTTCGTGGACTTCGCACCAAGGCACGTGAATTTTTCGCCAATGTCATTTCGTCTTCCTTTCCTATTTTTGTTATTTCCGAAACTTGGCTCTGCAGTGAAATTTCCTCCTCAGACTTTTTTCCGCCACATTATAACGTCTTTCGCAGTGACCGGGACTTCAGTGGAGTTAAGCAAAAAGGTGGTGGCGTACTTATTGCCGTTGACAACTCACTGACATGTGTAAGGCGCAGCGACATAGAAAGTGTACAGGAATCGATTTGGCTTGAAGTCAGCCTAGCGCGCTGTGAAAAATTGTTAATCGGAACCTTCTACGTTCCACCGAATATTTCTCCTGCTTTGTTTGATCAGGTCATCTCTTCTATTGAAAATGTTTTATCCTCCCATCGCAAACACAGAGTAATCCTTCTTGGTGATTTTAACACACCAGGAATTGATTGGACCACGCTTACATATTCTCATTATAATCATTACATAGAGAACAAATGCAGCCTGTTGTTAGACTTTATGTCCTTCTGTTCTCTTCAGCAGCACAATTTGATCGCCAATTCCTGTGGCAACGTTTTAGACCTTTGCCTCTCTAATGCTCAAGCTATAGATGTTTCCTGTTCTGACATTTCCCTTGTCCGTCCCGATAAGTTTCACCCCTCACTTAAGATAACTGCCTCTGTGTCAGCCTTGAAGCAGAGCTTCTCGACTGGCATTAATGAATCTTCTCGATTTGCTTTCAAGCGGGGTGATTATGTTGGCTTGTACGACTTCTTGTCCACCAGAGATTGGTCCCTGGTCACAGATAAAACTAATGTTGATGACCAAATAGATCAGTTTACAGAGCTTGTTTTGAGCGGTATGCGCCAATACATTCCTCAGTACAGTCCTAGGCACTCTAAATATCCCAATTGGTTCTCATCTGAACTTATAACTGCCCTAAAGCATAAAGATCGCGCGCACCGTAAATCCAGAATTCCTGTGCCTAATGAGTGGAGAGAAGAATTCCGCTTTTTTCGAACTCTCTGCAAACGCCTCTATAAGCGGGATCATGACTGATATATTGCATTCTTGGAGAAGAGCGCCTCCGACCGGCCGGCGGAATTTTGGAAGTATATCCGCAAGCGTACCAGTAATCGCGGAGAGTGTTTTCGCCTGCTCGACTCTGGTGGAGTAGAAGTCCAAGCAGTAGCGGATTGTTTTGCTGCCCATTTCTCTTCCTTATATAAGCCTTCAGGTTTCAACGCTGGTGTCAGTCAGCAGCACACAACGGCTCCTACATCTAGTCCTGTGTTGTTTGATGCAAAGCTGATCATCGAATGCCTTAAGCGCTTGAAGCCTTCCCTATCTTGCGGTCCTGATGGCATCCCTTCCGCAATCTTAAAAGCGTACAGCGGTATATTTGCCCCAGTATTGACATCTATATTTAATAGCTCTCTGAATACTTCCACCTTCCCTCACATGTGGAAAACTGCTCGTGTTTTTCCTGTATTTAAGTCTGGCTGTAAAACCGATGTCTCAAATTATCGCCCGATTTCTCTTCTCTGTGCCACGTCTAAGGTTTTTGAGCTTGCTCTTCACAACGTATTGTCTTGTACTGTGAAGAACACATTGATTCCGAATCAGCATGGATTCCTCACCGGCCGCTCTACTATCACAAATCTCGCAAGCTTCATGACACATATCTCCGCGCCGGTACTTCAAAGGGGGCAAGTAGACACCATATATTGCGACCTCAGTAAAGCTTTTGATGTGGTAAGCCACTCACTGCTTCTCATCAAGCTTACGCACTTTGGTGTTGACTCGTCAATTGTAAATCTATTGCGGAGTTATCTTATTGGTAGATCATGTTTTGTTAACGTCAACGGCCAAACGTCTTCATCGTACATGGTAACCAGCGGCGTTCCTCAAGGATCAGTGTTAGGACCACTCCTTTTTTTAATTTTTATTAATGACGTTCTTTCCGCCATTCGACATTCTTCATTCCTCCTATATGCTGATGACATAAAGATCTTTAAGGCAATTCACACTGTTGATGACTGTCGCATCCTGCAGTCTGACCTGCTTTCTTTTTCTAAATGGTGCACAGATAATAACCTCACCTTGAATGCTGCTAAGACCAAAGTCATGACTTTCACCCGCAAAACAGCAAGCATCTCTTTTTCTTATTCAGTAGATTCTGTACCATTGTGTAAGGTCCGTGAGATCAATGATCTTGGTGTACTTTTTGATACAACCTTACACTTTTCAGCTCACACTAAACGCGTTGCAATGCGGGGCATGCGCACTCTTGGCTCTGTTTGCAGACTGTCGAGAGAATTCAATTCTCCTACACCGTTCCGCAAGTTGTACACAACAATCTGTCTTCCTCAGCTCGAATACGCGTCGGTCGTCTGGAATGGCATTTCTAGATCCAACAGTGACATTATAGATCGGGTCCAGAAAAAGTTTCTAAGCATATATCATCACCGCTTTGCAAACACGGACTCTGGGCCCTGCTCTAGCACTGTTGGATTATTGCCATTGCCCTTACTTCGCTGCCGACGTAATCGTGCTGACCTGCTTTTCCTTTTCAAACTCCTTCACGGTATCCTCATGTGCCCCGAACTCCTCAGTTGTATCACATTTCGTATTCCGCGCAAAATCACCAGAGAACACAGACCTTTCCATGTTGCTGCCTGTCACCACCAACACTCAACCGTCCATAGAATACAGAGTCTTTATAACGCCCACTTTCATGACCTTGATATTTTTCACAACTCTCTGTCTTTGTTCTGCTCTCAGCTTTCCGTTGTTGTGTCTTAGTTTCACCATATTGTTCAACTTCCCTTCTCCATTTTATTATGTATGCATTTTGCGCCTTCGGTTACATGTATGTACACTTTTCTTTTCAAGATTGATATTTTTTATTCATTGTTTTTTTTTCACTGATACTCCCCTGCTGTATTTCTTTTTCTATGTATACGTGCGCCAGCACCCAGACCTCACGGTTGTTCCTGGGCACGATAAATAAATGATTGATTGATTGATTGATTATATTATTATTATTATTATTATTATTATTATTATTATTATTATTATTATTATTATTATTATTATTATTATTATTATTATTATTATTATTATTATAAGGCCATTTATTGACAAAGGCACGACCACAGATCCCTGATTGGGGAAGCGAATGCAATAAGGGGTAAACAGGCTAAACACACCTGATGGCGTGTGCCGGGCCGCTTGCTTTTGTTATCTACAGTTCTCGTTATCTACAGAACTCATTACCTACAGTTCGGTTCAGCGATGGGACTTTTATTTGGCAATTAAGTTTAACGACGAGAGGGAAAACACTGTAGGCTAGTGGGAAGTGCAGATATTTTTTATTACTTGTAGCTATTCTTTTATTGCCTGGGCGCTTTTATTTTTTGTAAGCTCGGATTGCTGTTACGTAGATAGACCACGCATGGTAGCAGCGTCCGAGAAGCCCAGTTTCAAGATATCAAGCCACAGTAAGAAAGAAGGGCCATGAACACACTTGTGGCAATAATATTTGTACATGTCCTTTAATAACATCCCAAAGGGATGCGTTATGACGAAAGCAGTTTTATGCAACAGCCTTTTAAATTGTTCCGTCGAAACTGCCCGCAGCAACTCCAGGGCCATGGCTGCACTCGACTTTCTGTGAAAAAAAAGGAAGTACAAAATACAATAAAAGCAAACTAAATAATAAATATAAGTATGCAAGATAAAACCATACAATTCGAAAAAAAGAAAGAAAGAATAAATAACCTGCCTAAGGTTCGTAAATGAAACGATAAACAAGTAATCTGATTGTTTATTGTAATATTTTCTTGCGTTCTTTTTACCCGTATGGTTCCTTGCCGTTGTTGTATGTTGTACGTCTTACCAGGGTTGCTCTGAACATGCTTTCCTTTGTTCAATTTTCGCCTAATAATAGGTGCTTTTAAAGTTTGCCATTTGTATTTATTCGTGCTATTTAACCTAGGAACCCTAGCTCATTAAGGTATTCTGTAAGAAATTCTTGTATAAATAAATAAATAAATAATAATAAATAAATAATAAATAAATAATAATAAATAAAATAAAAATAAATAAATAAATAAATAAATAAATAAATAAATAAATAAACAGCAACAACCAAATCGGAAAGTCAGCTAAATAGCTCAGAATTGTAACAGTAAACAGCAAAAGTAATCGGAATGCGCAAAATGTACATTCTAGAATCTAATTCTAATGGATCGTCAGTGTTGAGAAAACATAGGAGTGTCCACACTTAGTCTGGTTTCCGGCTCATCAGGGCCACTCGGTCAGCCCCAATGGCTGCAATCATAACGAGCAAGCTCACTCTGCTGTGCGAGATCTCACATGCCGCGCATCAGATCGGGAACTGCTCCAGGATGGGTGCGGCTCCTACAAATACCCACTTAGTACTTTTCACGAGATCACCGCACAGTATAGGGACGGCAGGAGGTTCCCCCCCAGAAGCTGAACCGAGCTCAGGCAGTCACATTAAGAATGATTCAAACTAAATCTTATCCCAAACCTTTTGTGCTTAACAAAATTGACCAGGAGTTTCCCGCGGAATGCAAAAATTGTGGACGCACTCCGTGTCTATTTGATTTGCTGTGCCCCAACCAAGGGCTTCGGACCTCAACATTGAGGAGGACTGGAGGCGACGCATATCCAGCGAAGTCCTCCAAGATCAACTCCTGGCCGTCCGGAGAGCTCACGACATCGGGAAAGCTGTTGGCCTACCGGTGCCTACGTGGGCGGAGCCACCGACTTAGCCTGGGGGCTTTTGCCCTTGGGCCCTAATTTCTCTGGACCAAAATAAAGTTCTTGCCATGCCATGCCATGTCCTTGAATGAGGCGTGCGTTTGTCCCTGCCAATACTGTTAACATTAATGAGTCCTAAGCCAAAAGGATTGAATGACGTAGATTGCATCCCCTATAGCTGCTGTGCCGTGCTAACCGGTTAGCATTGGTTTAAATCTACGTAATCAAAACCCCCATCTTTCATCAGGTGTAATGATTACACTTTTTGCTGTTTGTAAAAGAGAGAACTGGAATAGCAAAAGTATTCTCTCTCATAAGCTTTTTTACATCAATAAATGTAAAAGGGGACAGGATATGTATTGCAGATAACTAATAGAAAAGAGCCTTATACGAGTACATTTAGTGTCTCCTTCTGGAAAAACAAACTTGTTGTATGACGACGTTGCATGCCTAGAAATTGTGGACATTTCCCCTCCGGCAATCTGTTGAACTTCGCCGCAATACACCTAGCATAATTTATTGGGCAGCATTAAAAAAATTTGCGTAGCTTGCACTAGTGGCGCAAGGCTAAAGAAACCAGCGGAGCTGATCGGCATCTAAATGGTCCTGGCCTTACGGGTTAGGCTTTTCCGGAATTTATTGATTATTGATTGATAATCGATTAGTTAATGATTGGCTATCAATTGGCTATCGCAGGGTATTGGCCACGTACTTGGGCTAGGCTAAGCCCTACCAAGTCATCCCCAGCATTTTATACGGAATTTATTTATTATTGATCAATTATTAATTAGGCATTGATTGGTTATCTATTGGATATCGCAAGGTATTGGCCACGTACTTGGGCTAGGCTAAGCCCTAACAAGTCATCCCCAGCATTTTTTACAGAATTTATTGATTATTGATCGATTATCAATTAGCTATTGATAGGCTATCTCAAAGTGAAGCGAGGCGTAGCTGTGCGCAGTGACGTCATCGCTGGGCGCGTTTTTGCGAACGCTACGCGGGGAAACGAAAAGCTTAAACAGCTCCGCTGTTAATATATATATATATATATATATATATATATATATATATATTAAAAGCTATATATATATATATATATATATATATATATATATATAGCTTAAACAGCTCCGCTGTTAATATATATATATATATATATATATATATATATATATATATATATATATTTCGTAAGGCTAGCCGTTTCAGTAAGTTTCAAATTGTCACTTCGAGAGAGTGCTTATTTGTAATATCATACGCATTGACGCTACATAGTCATGTTCCTCTATGACTTACTCGGCAATTAGTACTACGTTATCGCAGTGTTCTAACGCAGCGCTAAGTGCCGGCTAAGTGCCGTACATGCGTATGGTATGCGAATGAAGCACCCTCTGGACGTTGCTAACAAAAACATGTTGAAGCTCGGCAGAAGTCTGGAAATATATATATATATATATATATATATATATATATATATATATATATATATCGTTTATATATATATATACGTTTATTTATATATATATATATATATATATATATATATATATATATATATATATATATCGTTTATATATATATAAACGTCGCCTCCCTTCCCTCCCCCTCCCCCCCCCCCGCCCACGGCCTTTCGTGCGTCAGAAGAAGGTGCGTTTGCTCTACATATATGGTGATTGTAAAGGAGGAAAGAGACGCCTACTTCTGCAGCCCTTAAGGGAGCACGGCACAGAACGCGCGTTTGTTCTCCGCCGTGCGTTCACTCCCCGTGAAAGCGCGCGTCCCTCGCGCCCTTTCACTCGCACATACAGCGTTCGGCGGCGCGCGGCGACGATTTCATCTCCATTGACGTCATACGGAACCTCACGGCGACGGCGACGGCGACGGCAACGGCGACGGCGACGCCGACGGCAGAAATCTGCTTTGGAGTGTCCATATAATTGCTATCGCAATAATACGCTTGGTTACTGCAATATTAGCTGTTTTTGTCAGTTTGAGCTCTGCGCCACCAGGTGGCAGCACCATACAGGCCGCTCACTTTTACGGTTTCGCTAACACGCCCCAACGCCCGGACCGCCCGCGTTTACCCGATTACCGGACAAGCTAAACCTCTCTAATGAGGGTGCCATTCGAATCAACCGAAACTACGACATAGTGATCAGAGCGCCCGTATACTGGGCGGCGTCAACGAAATATGCAAGATTCGGGGTGGCCGCCGCCACATTTAATAGGGAATGAGCCCGGGCTACCCGGCGCCCTACATTGTATTGAGGGTGGACGTTACGTGGCAGGGGATCTACCTTGAACGTATCTCGGACCATGGGTAATAGGGTCGCGTTGCGCTCCGTGATTTCCTGGTTACCGAATTCAACGGGTTCTAGGATGCGTCTCCCCGCTCGCGATGATGAGAGTCGTATTATTTGGGCCACTCGTTGGGCCTCGATCACCTCTGACAGGGTGTTGTGCATGCCTAGTTGCATGAGACGCTCGGTGCTGATAGTGAGTGGTAAAGCCAGCACGCGCTTGATGCTTTTGCGCATGAGGGCGTCGATTTTGGCCTCTTTCCGTTGAGACCAGCGCAACGCGGAAGCTACATAGTTAACGTGGCTCATAAGAAACGCGTGGTAGAGTCTGAGGAGATTGCTGTCACTTAACCCCCCCCCCGGCGGTTCGAGACCCTGAGGATAAGCCTAAGCATGTTCTCCGTCTTGGTGGTGATGCGGGCTATAGTCTATGAGTTGCCCCCGAGCGATTCCAGCAAGAGTCTGAGTAACCGGATGGTATCCATTCTGAGGATTTGTTCTCCGTCCCTCGTATTGAGGGCTATGGAAACTTGATCTAAGGGTGTGGAGCACCTAACCACCCTTCCGGTGGGCCTATACAATAGAAGTTCGGACTTGGTTGGTGACAGACTCAGGCCCGTGTCTAGTAGGAAGTGTTCTGTGATGTCGAGCGCCTCTTGGAGCGCACTCTCAACTGCAGCGTCAGACCCTCCGATGCACCATACGGTAATATCATCCGCATAGAGGGCGTGACCCGTTCCTCTTACTGTGGCCAGTCTTTCCGAGAAGTCCTTCATGGCGATGTTAATTAAACAGTAGGGGAGAGATGACCGCCCCTTGTGGAGTGCCTCTCGCTCCCAATTTAAATTCCTTAGATTTGACCTGCCTTATTTTGATCGTGGCCTTGCAATCCCTGAGGAAGGAGCTAACATACGCATGGAATCGTGACCCCAGGCCCAGGTCCAGGTCCGAGATCGCGTCTATCACGAACCGGTGCGAGATGTTATCAAAAGCCTTGGACAAGTGTAGCGCCAGGATGCCTCTAGTGTCTCTAGTGTCATCATCAATGATTTGCCTCTTTATAAGTAGCATGACGTCCTTTGTGGAGAGTGCCGGCTGAAAGCCGACCATGTTCTGAGGGAATAACTCATTAGTTTCTATGTGCTTAGATATACGGTTGCAATGTGAATGGCATGTTCGGCCACCTTGTCCACGCAGGACGTGAGCGAGATGGGCCGCATGTTCTCCGGCGCAAGAGGTTTGCCTGGTTTCGGGATGAGCACCACTGAGGCTGTCTTCCAGGAGTCGGGGACGAGGCCCGTTTCCCAGATTTTATTTACTAGTTCGGTGAGCAAAGCTACTGAATGTCCGTCCAAGTTTCGGAGGAGCTTATTGGAGATTCCATCCGGGCCCGATGCAGAGCAACCGCTGAGCGTTTGGAGCACCTCCCAGATTTCGTATTCTGTGAAGTAGGCGTCGAACTCCCCCACTGCGCCCCTCACCCCGGTAACGAGGATCCCCGTCACCGGAGGGGCCCAGCGGGAGATACTTTTCGGCCAACTCTTGCAGGAGGACGTCTTCAAGTGCACCCGCCACCTTTTTATTGTGAACTATGTGATCAATGGCTAGTCTTTGATTGCTTTTGCTTTGCGAATCTTCGAGTAAATGTTTGAGGAGGTTCCATTTTCCCCCCGCTCTCATCTGCCCATGAACCGAGGAACACACTTCGTTCCATTGTTGTTCGGACAGTTCGATGGAATGAGTTTCGATTGCACTATTGAGCTCCGCAATTTTCTTGCGAAGTCGGCGGGGGAGTCTGTGCGTTCTCCAGCGGGCCAGGATGGAGTTTTTTGCTTCTAGGAGGTGCGCAAGGCGCGCGTCCATCCGATCAACTTTTAGGTCGGTCTTAACCACGTTGGTCGCAGCTTGTACGTCCTTCTGTAGTCTTGTGAACAGACTATCGAGGTTATCGTAGTCTGGTACGCCTGCCGCAATTTCCGGAAGGCATACCAGTCCGTCACTTTAAGTTCCGTGGTAGGGGCTGTGTTAATTGTTAGGGTAATCTCCACAATGAAGTGGTCGCTACCCAGATTCTCTTACAAATTTTGACATCCTGCTCCGGGGCGTTCTTGAAGAACGCCAGGTCCGGAGTGGTGTGTCGGACTACCGACGTGCCGATTCGCGTCGGTTATTTAGGATCCGTAATCAATTCCAGTGAGCAGTCAGAAGCTGCCTGGACAAGGAGATTGCCCTTGGTGGAGTTGCGTGGCTATCCCCATGCATCGTGGGGTGCATTGAAGTCACCCGCTATCACTATGGGGGCCCCCTTGGTCAGGGCCACCGCTTTTGTCATGATCGTGGCGAATGCCGGCCGCTGATCCGACGGCGAGCTGTATATGTTTAAAAGGAATAAACTACTCTTAAGCCAATTGTTAGGGATAATTTCGACCATAATGATCTCCACCCTGGTTTTGCCAAGTGGTAATTTGTGTACTTGGAAGGAGCACTTCCCTGTGACCAAGGTTGCTAAGCCCCACTTTCCCTCCTCCCGTATCGATACGACCCGGTATTCCGGGAAAGTAGGCGTGTCATCGAGAGTTTCTTGTAAAAGAATCACTTGCGGTTTGACACGCCTGTGCAGAAACGAATTGCTGCAGCGGAGCTTTGCGCCGTTGGTAACTAGCGCAGTTCCACTGCCACACAACCAGCTTATTGGAATTGACGCCATGGTGACTGCCTTGGATTGGCCATTCCACCGTATTCTTGACGGGGGAGGCGCTTGCGGGTAAAGGTGCCCGACTGGGCTCTCTCGAAGGCCACCTAGCCGTAGCTAACGCGGCCTGTCCACTTTCCAGGGACGCCATCATTTTAAGGAGGGCAGTCACGCAGTGAGCTGCTGGATTGCCCGCTGCATGCTTTCTAAGCCTTTGTTATTCGACTCGGTTTCCATAGAGTCAGCGTCCCCCTCTGGGGCCGTGGCCCTACGTACGTTTACTCGGGCGCGCCTGTGGCTCCCCTGATGGGGGCACCTGGTGCTTCTCGGCTTGCGAAGGGTAAGAATTACGGAGCGACTCAAAGTTGGCCCTCATCTGCTGCATTTCTGCTTTGAGTCTGGCGTTCTCTTGCATGAGTTGAGCAACTCTGGGATCTACTTTATGCTCCGGCAATGCTACCTGCGTTACCTTTGGAGCCGGCATCGTCTGCTTCAGCTTGACACGATCGGCTCAGGTGGGCGTTTCCTGGATCCGCACCCGGGAGGTAGAGCGCCCTCGGGAACGAGAGCGCCCTCTGGAGAGGCTGCGTTGTCGACCAGTTGGCGTGACGGAGCGCTCCCTCCTGGGGGCTCCCGCCGCGCTGGAGTCACGTGGCCGGTTCTGCTTGGCCAGCTGTTGCCGCTGGGGCTTGTTCTTAGCGCGCTTGCGGCGCCGCCGGCGTCTTCGTACGACGTATGGGACTTGAAAGCGCTGCTTACACGTTTTGTCCGCAGTAAGATGCGGGCCCACGCAGAGGGCGCACTCCGGCGAACACTGGTGGTCATCGGGTGGGGAGCCTAGTCCGCAGCCTCGGCAATCCTTATTGGTGGGGTTGGGGAAGACGTCCGCACGATGTCCCAAACCGCCACACGCGTGGCACACTTGGGTTTGGCGTTTGCAGAGCGTGCAGCGCAGAAGGCTGACGTCGCACATCACATAGTTAGGCACTTTCATGCCGTCGAAGAGGACGACCACTGTTGTGGTGTTCTTGATGCGTTTGATTTCCAGAGCCTTCGGGTTACGGTGGTTGACGATCACGCGCTGGAGTTGGGTCTCGCTGATGTCTGCGTCGACCCCTCGTATGGCCCCTTTGCAAGTGTTGTCTGGGGCCGCGATGTATGCGGCCACCTTGTATAGTCCTTCGTTTATGCGGATTTGCTGGATCCCTGCATAAGCGGAGGCATTCTTCTTCTCCGGGGTGGAGCCGACGAGAACGTTTCTCGTGAAATTAGGGCAAACTATGTCACCTTCTGTTTCTGTGGGGGCTAATGTAGCCGCCATGGTCAAGGCTTGAGCCAGCCTGATTTGGCTTATTTTCTTGACGTTCAACCCGTCCATTGGGCGGACAATAATTATTATGTGCTCCCTCGGTAGTCTAGGGAGCTTCGACCAGGCTGCGAGGGGTTGCAGCACGCCTTGTGGGACAGCCGTGCGGCAGCCGCCCTTCAAGCCCACCTAGAATTTCTTGCTCGTTGAAACGGGTGTTGCTTGCTGAGCTGTCTTATTCTTGTCCAACGCTGTCGTGCAGCCTGGGCTGTTGGCTTCTTCGGAGGAGATGTCCTGTCCTACAACCATTTCTACTTCGGGCAAAATGCCCTTTTTCGTCGGGTTAGGCCTAAGCCTACCCGCGCCTAGCTTCGCAGCGGCGTGATCGACACAAAAAGTTCCACAATTTCCGCACAAGGGCCACTCACCGAAGGAAGTCCTCAGAAGAAACCCTCACGAATGGTGTGCATGTCAGCGATAGGTGACCCCAAAAACAAACCGAAAACATTAACGAAAGCGAGAGCCGATCTTTCCACGTTGTTGTTGTTGTTGAACTGAGTGGTTGTGGCGCATAGCCACAGTGGGGGATTGTCCATGAATCGGGTGGTTATATTCGGTGCATAAAAACAAGGGAATTAACGATTAGAATACAGGAGTTTATAAAGGAAGATTTTGTGAGAGGAGAAGAAAAAAAAACTAATTAATAATAGGTTAAAAAAGAAATAAATGAATAAAAGAAAGCCATGGTGGGAAGGGTGACAATAAGTTTAGCATGGTAATTGATTTGACTCAACGAGAGAATTTTCCGCACTAGTCGGCGCTTTCTTCTTCTTCTTAGAGTGAGAGAAAAAGTGCGTAGTAACCGGAAATATAAAACAAAATGCAAAGCGGGCTACTTGTAGTTTAAGAAATGACGATAGAAATAATATATATATATATATATACATATATATATATATATATATATATATTATTTCTGGATCCCTGCATGAGCTATATGCAGGGATCCTATATGCATTCATGCTATATATACGTATATATATATATATATATATATATATATATATATATATATATATATATATATAGCATGAATGGTTGAAGAAAATGTAGCTGCTTTAGAATATATACAACTCAAAGTGTATTAGATAACGTTATAGTATGTGCCTTACGGAAGTGATTGGCGTTAGTGATACTGATAAATAGATTCAGCAGGTGATTCCATTCCTGACACATTCTTGGAAGAAAATAATGACCCTATGTAGACGTTTCATGGAGTGGGATGTTCACTTTATGACCATAGCCTGACCCTGCAGATGTAAAAAGAAGCCGGTTCGACATAGCCTGACGGGTGTAGGATTTAAATGGTAAATCTTATGGAACAAAGGCGAACGATTGCTCTGCGTTTGCGAGGGGAGATATGTCGACGGCAACTTTCATGTTAGTTACGCTTGCTCTGCACTGATAATTGTTAATAATGAAATGAACGGAACGATCTTGCAGAGCTTCCAAGGCGTTAATATTATGGGATGAGCGTTCTGTAATAATGACGGATATTCTGGGTACGGTCGAATATAGGTGGTACATAGCCTTTTTTTTCAGAGAAGGTGCGAGCGGAAAAATCCGCTCTAGCTGCTCCAGCGTACTGTCGGCTTTGGACGTAATGTGTTCGATCTTTCGTTTCTATGACAGAATATTTGTGATGTGCACTTCCATGTACGTATAATTCAATGCTAATTCAAGTGACATTTTGTTAAGGTGGTAATAAGGACCAAATATTTGACTGTATGAGAATCTGAAGAATTTACATTTGAAGCTAGTTGGGATTCATGTGCCAGTGGGAGCACCAGACAGTGAAGTTATCTAGATCGGACTGTAGTGTAACCATATAAAAATCACTAGTTACTTTCTGGTAGATTGCGCAATCGTCGGCAAATATACAGAGTTGTTGATTTGATTGCGTAGGTCGCTAATGTAAATGAGGAAAAAGGAAGGAGCCTCGAGGCATAACCGATTCTAGTATTACGTTAGGGAAGTGCGTATTAAAACTGTCTTTATTATACCTTCATTCATTCTTGGTGCAAGGGAGAAAGGGTTACAATTATGGTTTCAAGGCAGTATGTTGGAAATACTGCTCAATCCAATGGTGCAGTTAATGTCACGATCTGGAAGAAATTTTTCACAAGATTAGTGCTCATGGAATGGCTCCCATTATTATAATGTGCTAAATAGTGGGAATGTGGACGCTTATTCCTTGTCAGAATTATGACCGATATGTGTATAGAACAAATGCAGTGGTTATCAGCGTCGTCATTAGCTTTCTGTCTGAGAAGTGCCCTCACTAATTGTCCCCATTTAAGCGTACAACGCAAGGACAGACTTTTCGTTTCCCAACATACCATATGCATAAAATATTGCCACGCGCCGCTATGTACGGCCAGAGGTAGAGGGGGGGGGGGTGCTAGTTTACATATAAAAAGAGGACACCCGCATTAATTTGCGGCCATTAAAATGCCGGCTTTTAAAAGAATACGTTCATTGCAAACCTAGAATGAAAATGGCTAGAGAACATTTTCAGTGGACTTGTCTGTCAGGTTTATCCTTCTGTCAAATGTTGGAGCGTATAAGCAAGAATAATAATAAAAAAAAGGTTTTCGGAATATTCTCTGTTACTCGGAAATCAGTTTGGAAAGAAAGAGTATTTTCTTGCTTTTGAAATTTTCTGTTTTGCTCCTCCTACACATATCGGCTGGATCAGCCTATTAATAGGTAGTACTCGGAATAAGAAGCTACAGTCATATTTAGATACTGGTATGGAATACTCAAACTGCGATAAACATTGTTACGCAATATACGTGAGAAACGCACTTTGCAATTGCCTAAATGATTTATTATTGATAACTCATTCTACATATTAACTTGTAATCTTCTTGCGAATATTACTTGTTTCCACAAATGATATTCGAAGATTTCCTTATGTTCTAGTTTTTTTTACTTTCTTCCAGCACAATGTTGTGTTTCTGTGTGTATTTAGCTTTGATGATGTCTTTCTTTGTGTGTGTATGTGGCATCGCAAAACTGTGCGATACCTCTGGTTGACTTCCTTTCTTTTCTCGTTGAAAGTTAGTGTCAGTGGAGCGTCTGTCTGACTGCTTCTTAACACTCGAAGCAAGAGTGTCCAGAATATGCGGAATGTGCCATATTTCTTTTTTCTTTTTTTTTTTTGGGGGGGGGGTGTTTTTGAAAGTTGGAGATGGCTGGCAGACGTGCGGTAGCTAACTGCTACAATGTTGTTGATACATGAAACTCTTTGACAGTGAAAGAAAGCTGGCGAGATAATGTGGTCCTTGGGAACGTTTACAGTACAACAACCAACTTTTCACAGGTGGAGAAAGTTTTACGGCGGAGGCTTCGGGCTGGGGTGGCCTTGAAACCTGCTGTCACCTCCGGCTGGGGATCTGCAAGTCAGAACCCTATGACGTGTCCTGAGTGCTCGGCATCTGTGTCTACAGCGGCCAGTCGTAATCTCTTGTGGTTGTGTCGTGGTACTAAGGACATTAGGCACAAGATGCTGAGGGAGGCCAAACTAAAGCCGAATTTCCCGGAGAACTTTACCCACTGGATAATAGGCAACAAGTTTGCGAATTCATTACTGCAGTACCGGCATCAAACAGGGTTGCATGAATTCATTTGATGCATTTTGTCATATTTTTTACGTATGCTTTGCGGCCAATCCACCAATGAATAAAAATAAAAACAAACAAACAAACAGAGAGAGAGACAAAAGAAAGTGGAAGGGCAGATAGGTTAACCAGATGGGAAGATCAGGTTTGCTACCCTACCCTGGGGAGAGAGTGGAGGGGGAGGTAAAGTGACCGCAAAGTATAGATGCAGTAAGTAAGGAGCATAGACACAATGACAATCGGTCACATGAGGCACAGCACAGTAGCACTTGCAGCACTATAAACATCTGTCCAGGCTACAGACGCTTGTCCATGTCTGTTGCCCTTAAAAACTGCAACAGTGCCCTCGTCGCCGTCCGTTGCGATGGCTGCTGATGTAGGCATTCTAAAATAAGTTCCCCTGTTAGAGGTCTTTGGTCAAAACGCGGTATCGTGTGTACGCGCGATCGTCTCTGTAAATTGTAGCGAGGACAGTCACAGAGAAGGTGCTGAAGAGTCTCCTCGCTACCACAGTCATCACACAAGGCGTCGTTGGCCCATCCGATTCCGTATTCAAAAGACTTAGTAAAGGCCACTCCTAACCATATTCGAAAAAGTAGGGTAGCTTCTCGACGGCAGAGTCCAGGTGGGATGCAAAGGCGTAGAGAGGACTCCAAGTTGTGCAGCCGGTTGCTTTGAAAACTACCTGGGTGATTCCATGTAAGATCGAACAAAGGATGGCCGGTCGACCTTTTAAATTTAGTTCAAAATTTTATATATTGTTGCCTGATGAGTGGAAAGAAGAGATCCGCAATGGGTTTTGCTGCCAAAAATTTTTTTGAAGCACCGCGAATCAATAATGACGAAGTGGAAGAATGCCACGCTTACCTGTTCTGCTGTTTTGGCCAACTTTGGTTATGAATTACACAAAATATATTAAAGTTAGGTAGCTGAAATTTCTCTAAATAATTATATGCATGTTTTTGCTTGTGTTCAGTTATTTTTGGTTTTTGTGGATAGTGTAGATGTTTTTATAAAAAACCTCAAAATCGGCCC
>NW_023606222.1:0-40001 GCF_013339745.2 Dermacentor silvarum
CACACACCCCACACATGCACGTACGCACGCTCGCACACACACACACGCGCGCGCACACACACACACGTACACAAAGGCACCTGTACGCGCTTATTCTAGAGCTTTACGCCCAAACCGAAATGACTCAATGGGGTCAATAAGAAGCCTAGAAGAGAAGTCGGTGCCGTGTTCGTTCATCTCCCATTTTCTTTGCGTATTCTTTCGTTACGAACCCGGTAGAGCTTTACGCAACGCACATATTTGCCCCGTGCCATGATATTTTTTTCGTTTTTTTTTTTTTGAAGAGCAGGAAACCTAGAGACTAGTTTTGCCGGCTCCCGACAGCTTCGCTTAGACTGAGTACTATAGTGATTAGAATGCTTAATATTTGCTCGATTATGAAGAGAATGGTCGGAAGAGTATCTTGCCTTCGTAAGTTAAACAACCGGAAAACAAAGCGCAGGTGCGCAGCCACTGTCATGTCGTGGTCATCACGCTGTCGTAATTTTATGGTCGCCATGCCTTCTTAGTCATGCAGCCGTCACCGTCGCAACGTGATCATCTCCACCTTTGTCATTTACCTGTCATTGCGCCGCCATGCTTATCGTAGTCACGCTGTCATACCCTCTTGTTACGCGTACGTTCTTGACAATCTTTGTAAGGACACGTGGCGGCGGCCGACGAGTCATACTGTCGCCCTAACACTTATGAGGAAAGGCGAAACGGAGCGGCGGATGTGGATGCCAATCCGGTCGAGAGCGTGTGTTTCTATTCATCGTGTCACGAGCCAAATATAGCATTATCTACTACCCCTCTTTTTCGTCCGCTTCTCCACACCCTTGGCCACAGTAGAAAGCTAGAGCATACTGGCAAGGGTAAACGTGTTACTTCCCTCTTAATAACTACTCTTTTTCTATTACTCATTGGAGTTGAAAGCCTTATTATACACGAATTATGCTTTCCACTGCCAACTTCTTTTCAAAAAGTGCGGTAGTGCGAAAGAAATACCTCGTTTGATTCTGCATAGAAACCCAGAGCGACTGCTGTGGTAGCGCCTCGTGGCATGGAAGTAACCCTGCGTTGGGAATTTGGCTCCATGGAAAGTAAAGAAACAGCTCCGATGTACCAAGTGGCATGGGTGCTATAGGCATATTGGGGGCCAAATAAATTTGCAGATCCCACGCCCTATTCGAGCGAAAGCGGAAGTGGCGCATTTATAGAAGCGACGCACTGCAGATGTCGGTGACGAACGGCCTTCCTCGTCCGCTTAAATATGAGTGAAGTCACGTATGAGTGAAGTCACGGGCACAAGGAGGTCACGTTGCAGTGACAGTGAAGAAATCAGTCGTTCAACTGCGAATGACGAACATGAATTTAATTGGGCGAACCTGTGGCTACAAAACCAAGTTGCACTCGAAGCACAACGATAGCGGTGAACGCAGTCAGCGATCGTCGAAATCTGATTAGCAGGTCACGCGCGTCGGCTTTTTTACATGAGTCATCGAAGGTTTCAGAGTAGTAGCGGCTGCCGGCGTGTTTGCCAGAAAGTACCACACAATCATTCGGTAAACTTTCGGAGCGATGACACTTGCTAAACGGTGAAACACGTCAATCGAGAAAGATAACCAAGTAACCGTGTCAATACCCCTCCCCCCGCAAAAAGCATCGGCTCGATGCTAAAAATAAACACAAAATCAAAAAGAAAGCCACGCGTAATAAAGAAAAAAAAACTAAGAAACAAAGTGCCAAAGTCCGTCAGTTGGCGTAGAAAGGCATAAGACGTACCACGTGGATGACTTCAGATCGTGCGCCGTGCCGCTGTGATTGCGAAATGTCGTCTGGCACGACCTCATAGTCCAGTGCACCAATACGTCGGATGATCTTGTAGGGTCCGAAATAGCGTCGTGAGAATTTCTCAATAAACCTTCGTCGGCGTATCGGAATAAAGACCCAAACGCGGTCGCCGGGGTGGTACTCGACCTATCGTCGTCGAAGATATTAGTGTTAGCTGTCGGTCCTCTGCTGGTTCATGATGCGCAGGCGGGCGAGCTGACGCGTGGTTCGTCGGCGCGCTGGAGATAGACGGTGGCGTCGAGATTCTCTTCTTCGGACGCGTGCAGCAGCTTGGCGTCCAGAGTCGTAGTGTTCCTGCCGTAAACCAGCTTGAACGGCGTGATCTGCGTTGTTTCTTGCACCGCCGTGTTGTAAGCGAAGGTTACGTACAGCCGGACGGCATCCCACGTCTTGTGCTCAACGTCGACGTACATTGCAATCATGTCGGGGAAGGTCTTGTTCAGCCGTTCCGTAAAACCGTTTGTCTGCGGGTGGTAGGCAGTTATCCTCCTGTGGCTTCTCTGGCTGTATTGCAAAATGACTCGGGTGAGTTCTGCAGTGAAGGCCGTTCCTCTGCCAGTGATGAGGAATTTTGGTGCACAATGTCGTAGCAGGATGTTCTCGACGAAGAATTTAGCAACGTCGGCTGCACAACCTTTAGGCAGAGCTTTCGTTTCGGCGTAGCGTGTAAGGTAGTCGGTAACCACCACGATCCATTGTTTGCAGATGTTGACGTCGGAAAGGGCCCTAACACAACCATCCCTATCTCCTGAAACAGTTGCAAAGGAGGCTTGATCGGCTAAAGTAATCCCGCCAGCCTTGTCGGTGGTGTCTTGCGTCGGTGGCAGTCTCAACATGAATTGACGTAAAGGGCGACGTAGGCGGTCAGGGGCGACCAATAGTACTTCCCTCGTATTCTTGCGAGTGCACGGGAAAACCCGAAGTGCTTCGGCTGTCTTATCATGCAGGGCGTGCAGGACTTTTCACCGGAGTGCTGCGGGCACTCCGGTCAAGGTAGTTTGCGTGGGCTGGCGAAAACTTCTTCGCCAATACGTCGTTTCGCAGGAAAAACGAAGACAATCCGCGCCTAAATACCCTTGGACAAAGTCGGCCTTGCCTTTCAAGCACTCAGCAAGGCTTCCTAAATTAGGGTACGCTCGCTGCTGCGCGGCAAAGTCGTCTGCACTTATTATTCGTAAAAAATGTGGGAAGTTTGCACTAGTGCTGCAAGGCTGGAGTAAACAGTGGAGCTGGTGATCGACTTAGCTTCTTCCAGGTTTCACTAAGCTTGGATACGTTTTGCCAGGGAATGGTAAGTGCTGCTAGGCACGGTATTCCAAATCGGCTCACCGCCGACACACAGATTATCGCTTGGCCGCGCGACGCGCTTCAAGATAAGCGGCTTCTTCTTCGGGTGCCCGGATCTTCTATGGTCGTGCCATGTCAAGGCTACATGTACTCGCAACAGAGTCAACGAGAGTTCTGCCGCCATCGCCGCGGCTCCGAGCTTTATCTCCCCGGTGACGTCACGGCCAAGCTACGCCTCCACGCTTGCTGGGGCGTGGCTGGCCAAAATCTACCGAGTCGCCTAACGTTTATACATATTCATAGACGTTGGAGCCGCCGCCAGAGGCGCCGGCTGCAGTCACGGACACCGCGCGCGTTCCGCGCGAACGCGGGGAAACGCGGACGGCGTCAGCAGCAGCTCTGCGCGTTGCCTCGTTGGTGCTGCTAGAATTTCTCTCTCTCTCTCTCGCTATCATTTTCTCTTTCTAATTTTCTCTTTCTCTCACATGAGCATAGCGCGTGCCACGCACATGCTCTCCTTCCCTCTCCTTAACGTTCCATGTCAAGGCAACATGTGCACGGCACGGAGAGGAGGCGAAGCACACGCTGCTCCGCGAGGTGGTTGCTAGGCAACGCATGGTGACGTCATCGCCAGGCGCAGTTTTTTTGTTCGCACTACGCGGCCTAACCAAGAGCTTAAACAGCTCCGCTGCTAAAAGGCATCCGGGGCGGTATTCTGTAAGAGTCTACCTAGTGGACTGTCCATTTCGGCGACCGTTGATTCGCTGCAGCTTGACGTGCAGGAATGAGACTGGCTGGCACCTTCCTGCACGTCAAGCTGCAGCGAATCAACGGTCGCAGAAATGGCGAAATGATGGACAGTCCACTAGGTAGACTCTTACAGAATACGGCCCCTGGTCTAGGTCACTTTGGTGCGGCGGGTCCACGGGAGCGTGAGACAGGTAATCGGCACCAGAGCCTTTTCGTCCGGACTTGTTGATTACAGTGATTCCTTTTCGGTCGTAGAATAATGGCATTCCGATTTTGACAGCGAGCGGCTAGCATAAGCTATCACTATCAGTTGAAGTCCATGTTTCCTTTGAACTAGGACAGCACTCAGGCCTTGGCTACTGGCGTCAATGTGGATTTCGGTATCGGCGTCTTCCTCGAGGTGCACAAGAACCAGCGACGACTGCATGCGTCATTTGAGTTCTTGAAATGCGTCGGCCTGCCGCGTTTCACTTGAACTCGACATCACATTTAGTTAGATGTGTCAGCGGCCAGTGATGCGTGAAAATTTCTTGACAACGCGACTATAGTAGGCACACATGCCAAGAAATCTACGCACTGCCTTCTTGTCGATAGGTTAATGGAACTTTGCGATTACAGCTCTGTTCTGCGGGGTGGACTCCAGATTTGCTGATGACGTGTGCCCAGGAACAGAAGCTCATCGTAAGCGAAGTGGCACTTTTCCGGCTTCAGAGTGAGCCCTGATAACTTGATGGCCGCCTTTATTACTGTTGGAAGACGCCTAAGGTGATCGTACAAATTTCCCGCGAAGACGATGACGTCACCCAAGTAAACAAGAGAGGTCTGCCTCTGACGCGGAAGATTCCAACCCGACACACAGCCGTCCACAAGCGTATGTGACACATACGCTGCCGCGACTACAGCCGAGACGTTCAGTTTTCTACTTCCTCCCGCTTGTCCTCACGGGGCGTTTCGGTCTATGATAGCGGGGCCGCCTTTTCTGCGCTCCCGTGGCTCTGAGTTTCGATATTGCCTGAATTTACCGCAGAAATTCAATGATAAATATCTTGAATTAGGTGCGACTTTCAGTGTAAAAAATAATTAAGGTGCGTTAAAATCTGAGTGCCTGCATATTCGCCAGTTCAACAACTGTATAAAAAAATTCATTATAAAATGTTTGTTAATTCGTCTTCTGAACGTCACGTTATTAGCGGCAATGTATGGCCGCCTCACCTGGGAACCCATCTGCAAACGCAGATTTTGTTCCAGGCTGTGAGTGCTGCACATTTGTCCGCCTTTTCATTTCCCGGGATTCCCACGTGACTTGGAACCCAACAGAGACGAATTATTTTACCATGCTTTTCACATTTGCCGAGCATTCTCAGGATGCAGCCGAGAAAAGGTTCGCACTCTGATTTTCTATGGAGAGAATTAAGTGAACTAAGGGAATCTGTGTAGACAACTGCTTTTTTATAATCTTCTGTTACTATTTTTTCCAAGGCCATAAGCAGGGCATATACTTCGGCTGTAAAAACCGAAGCAGACTGTGGCAACCTAAGACACTTTTCCCAGTGTTCCGATACAACTGCGCTTCCAACATGTTCATTTGTCTTGGAACCGTCAGTGTAAAACTCGGTGTAGTCAATGTATTTATTTTGTAATTCTAAGAAATCTGGCATTATGTGTTCAAGCGGTGTTTCTTTTTTCTTGTGGCATGTTAGGGTAAAATCGCAAAAATGTGCGAAACCATGCCATGGGGGGAGTCTGTTCGGTCTTTCGGCGACCTTGAGAGCCTCGCTCGGAACATTGTAGCTTTGGCACCTATCTTCGAATCGAAGGATAAGTGGTCTCACGCTATGTGGTTTGTTAGCATAGTGTGTTCTGTGTGTGGTGTAAGTAACAAGGGTGTGGCATATATGATTAGGTAAAGCTGTGATTCTGAGCACGTATGAAATTGTAAGCAAAGCTCTTCGGTGCTCCAAACAGGGTTCGTTACTGTCGGCATATAGGCTTTCTACTGGTGAGGTTCTGTACGCACCAGTTGCTAAGCGTAGTCCGTGGTTGTGCGTGGGGTCAAGACGTTTGATGTACGACTGCCTTGCTGACCCGTAAACTATGCAACCGTAGTCAAGAATGCTGCGCACGACAGAGCGGTAAATACGTAACAGGCATGTTCGGTCGGCGCCCCAATGCTTACGTGATAGGACCTTCAGGATGTTAAGTGCTTTGTTTGCCTTAGTTTTTACGCTGTTAATGTGGGCGATAAAGTTTAGTTTACTATCAAAAATGATTCCTAAGAACTTTTGCTCCTGCTTAACCGGTAACGGGCTTTGATTTAATTTGAGAGTTGGGTCAGGGTGTAACCCCCTTTTTGTGAAAATACCACTGCCACAGTTTTTTGTGTAGAAAACCGAAATCCATTTTTATCGGCCCATTGCGTCAACTTGTTAATTGTTATCTGGATTTGCCTTTCGCATGTAGACATACCCGTGGCACGGTATGCAATTTGAAGGTCGTCGACGTATAAAGAGTACATAATGTTGGGCGGTATAACTGAATTTATGGAGTTCATCTTCACCACGAAGAGAGTAGTGCTTAATACGCAACCCTGTGGGACGCCATTTTCTTGGACAAAGACTCGGGACAGTGTTGCTCCCAGACGGACTTGAAATGTTCGGTTTGACAGAAAATCGGCCAGACAGTTGAGCATTCTGCCGCGTATTCCTAGTGTTGCTAGATCTTGTAAAATGCCATACCTCCATGTGGTGTCGTATGCTTTTTCTAGGTCGAAAAACACCGCTAGGCAGTGCTGTTTATAAAGGAATGCCTCACGTATGGTGTGTTCAAGACGAACGAGATGGTCAGTTGTTGAGCAGCCTTTCTTGTAACCACACTGATGAGTGTCTAGTAAGTTATCTGTTTCGAGAACGTATGTTAGTCTTATATTTATTATGCTTTCGTAGGATTTAGCGAGGCAACTTGTTAGTGCTATAGGTCTGTAGCTGTTAGGTGTATTTGGTGACTTTCCCGCCTTCAGAAAGGGAACAATAATAGCCTTTTTCCACTCTGCAGGCATTTTACCCGTTTCCCAGATCATGTTAAAAAACCGCAACAAGTCCTCTACCGCTTTCTGGGACAAATGGGCCAGCATAGCGTAATGTATTTTGTCAGGACCCGGTGCTGTTTTCTTACCCGAAGAGATTATTCTGTTTATTTCGTGGAGTGTTAGGGGGGCATTGAACGGTCTATCTGAACTTCCCGTTGTCGGAAGCTTTTGTTTTTCGGCGGACTGTTTGTGTTTTAGGAATGTTGCTGAATAGTTTGCTGAGCTAGATATGGTGTAGAAGTGCTCGCCTAATGTCTGCTTGTTCCTGGAGACTTGTTTGTGTGCCTGGAGTTGACAGTATGGGGATCGTGTAGGGAGCATAGTTGCCCCTAAACTTGCGAACCTGGTCCCACATTCTCTTGGATGTTATTGAACTGTTAATCGAGGAGATATAGTTTTTCCATGAATTTCGTTCTGCTTGTCTACGGATATACCTCGCCTTTGCTTTCGCTTTTTTGAATAATAAGAGATTATCTTGGGTTGGGTACCTTCGGAAGATACCCCACGCTGTTTTGAAGTTTTTTAGCTTCTGTACATTCATTCGTCCACCAGGGTTTTAGTTTTTTACTCACAAATCCAGAAGATTGGGGAATAGCCTCTTCCGCCGCAGCAACTATGCAAGCAGTAATCCTCTCATTCGCTTCATCTATGCTTAGGCCATCTAAGATAACTTTTTCTAAACTGGCTTTTTCAGTGAAGAGAGGCCAGTTTGCTAGGTGCAGTTTCCAACGGCGTGGCCTAGAAAGTGTTATGTTTTCAGTACGGATGTTAGTTTTATTACTGCAGGCGTAGGGATTATTTATTACAGTCCAATGAAGATCGGTGAACAGAGATGGGGAACACATTGCCAAATCAAGGCAACTCATAGCTCCTGTGCTAGGGGAACAGTACGTGGCCGCACCAGTATTTAAAAGGCATAGTTCATTACTTAGGATAAAATCTTCGATTGTTAGTCCCCTATGGTCAGTTTTTTTGCTCCCCCATAGTGTATTATGCCCATTAAAATCTCCCGCTATAAGAAATGGTTCCGGTAGCTGGTCTAAAATCATGTCTAAATCTCTTACAGTGAACTGTGTGTGTGGAGGAATATAGAGGGAACAGATGGTAATGGTTTTATGTGCTAAAATGGTGACAGCAGCGGCTTCTATGTGGCTATTAATGGTTACTGCTCTAGCTGGAATTCCGTGTTTCACAACCACAGCCACACCGCCCGAAAGCCGGTTAGCTTGGGTACGGTCGCGCCGTACAACAGTGAAGCCTTTTAAGATATTAATGTTTTTGTCACATAAGTTTGTTTCCTGTAGGCACAAAGCCACAGGGGAGAGGTTATTAGTATATCTCTTATGTCACCTAAGTTGTGTAAAAGTCCTCTGCAGTTCCAGTGGATAATAAAAGCCATTTTAAAACATAAAGGTAAAAGATGCCATTATGATTCTATAAGGTATAAGATGTTAGGTGACATTGTTTGGAGAGGGTTATTAGAAAGGAGGGATAACCTTTAGGTTATCACTTTCTGAATTAACGTGGTTATTGGGACTTTGTCCCTCTTGGCGCGCTCGAGAGAGCGCTTGTCCTTCGGTGTCGACGACACCGGGGTTTTTGCGTCGACCTCCATTGCTCTCTCAGAGGCGCTGGAGGATCGAGAGTTGGGCGCCGGGACACGTGTCTCGGGCCGTGGAGTTCGATTGAGTTTAGGGCCTTGCGAGACTGGTGTCTGCGGGCCCTTCGAAGACGATGGAGCAGCTCTGGCTGCTGCCACCACGGGGGCGGGAGGGGTCACTGCGGGACCACTGTGCGTGGGCTCGGAGGACTCCCGAGGCCTCTGTGACGCTGCCCCCACCTGCGTCACATCGGCATAACTTCTTCTGGAGAGGTAAGACAATCGCTTTCGTGCTTCAAAGAACGAGATTTTTTCTTTAACAGTTAGTGCAATTACTTCCTTTTCTTTTTTCCAGCAAGGGCAAGACCGCGAGTAAGCTGGATGGTCCCCTTTGCAGTTAACACAGTGTGGAGAAGAAGTGCAATTGTCAGATTGGTGGTCATTGGAGCTGCATTTAGCACAGGTTGTTTGTCCTCGACATGCGTGTGAAGCATGTCCAAACCGTTGACATTTGAAACATCGTCTGGGGTTGGGGATATATGGTCTGACATTTACTTTTACGTATCCTGCATTCAGAGAGGTAGGCATTTCGCTTGTCCCAAAGGTAAGTATAACATGTTTTGTCGGAATTTCTTGATCATTTCTGCGGATGACGATTCTTTGTACTTTAGTCACGTTTTGTTCTTGGAAACCCTCCAGCAGTTCCTCATCACTCAAGCCAAGGAAGTCCTCCTCGGATATCACGCCCCTGCTTGTATTTAGTGTTCTGTGGGCTGAAATAGTGACTGCCGCGTCGCCAATGCTGGTAAGTTCTGAGAGCTTTTGCACTTGATCTTTGTCATTTAGTTCTAGGAGGAGGTCCCCGCTAGACATTTTTGAGGCTTTGTATGTTGATCCAATTTTGTCTTGCAGGCACTTGGCCACCAGAAATGGTGAAAGCTTTCTTATGGGTATGTTGTTTTCACTATGCATTACATGGTATTTGGGGAATGCTGGGGTATTGATCCGAAAGGAGAACTGAAACGTTGCTTCGGTGCGGCCTCTTTTCAGAGGCCGATCATAGACAACAGAGGTTTGCGCTGCCATAAGAAGGTGTCTATATTCGGCAACAGCGCCGACCACCCACCACGGAGCCCAACGAGGGGACGCGGCAGAGCTTGTACACAAGTCTGCACGACGCCAGTCGTACGCCGCTACTATAACCAAATATGGTGTACCCAAGGTAGGATAGCCACACACGGTTAACCCTTGCCGCCAGGGAGAATGGAAGTAAATGGAAGAGAGTAGAAGACAGGAAAGGCGAAAAAGTATGAGAGAGAGACGAAGATTGGGGAGAGAGAGACAGGAAAAGGCGACTACCGATTTCCCCCGGGTGGGTCAGTCCGGGGGTGCCGTCTACGCGAAGCGGAGGCCAAAGAGGTGTGTTGCCTCCACCGAGGGGCCGTAAAGGTCCAAACACCCGGCATCGGCTCAACCTCCAGGATCCTCTTTTCCCCGGACACGGCTAAGCCGCGCACGGCTACACGCGGGAGGGGCCAACCCTCATGTGCTCGGGTACGTGGTGTCGCAACACACCAAACGCCTGCTTGCGCAGACGCCCCTGCGGGGCCAAGTCACAAGTGTGGCCTGCTTGGTCCTTGAGGTACTTGAGCGCTGCAGTTACTGCGACGCCGAACAACTGCACTGCCGATCGTACGTTCATTTTCTCAATGTTCGACGGGTAAAGGTGCTTGCTTGTCAAGAACCTAATTGGGTTTATTGTCGAGTTTCGTTGCATCTTGTACAACATCTTGATGTACTTGGACGAGATTTCTTTTGTTCCGCCGATGTCTTTAGCGAGAAACTGGGACCGTATATTCTTAATTATGTGACTCTGGTCAAAAGAAAGCAAGATGCTGTTTGAAGAATCTGCCCAGTGTGGTGCGGTTATGTTTGCGTCGCCTTGGCACAAGATCTGCATGGCTGTGACATTGATGCAGTGGTTGTCGGTTACAACGCGGACAATGTCAAATACAATGTCAGTTGTCTTCTGGACGACGTGATCGAGGCTCTTTGAGCTGCTCTCCTGTGCACCCCTTCGTGAATAAGTGAACATGAAGGCCACAGAGCAGGCAGCACAAAACGGAATTTGCCAAGGTTTCTGTCTCCGAATTTGGAGTAAAATGTTCGAGCTCCGATCCCATGTCAACGTCACCGACGAAAGCATCCCTCTGTTTATGGTACGCTAGCTTCTGCCGAATTCTCATTTCGTCTACTATCAGTGAGCATACCTCGGATAGTGGCGTGCAAAGGGCTTGGAGTTCAGTTTCAAGGCGGCAGCGAACCAGTTGAATGAAACCAACTTCGCCAGAAACCGAGCCTATGTATTTCCGCAGCGTCTTCCTACAAGGCAGTCTGAGCAATTCCTCAGATCGCAAATACTCGTACGCTTTTGCGGAGAGGTTGTGAAGAACGATGCAGTGCCTAATCGTTGTCTCCGACCACTGTGGCTTCTTTCTGCTGTATAGTTCTTCACTTGGTCAAGAAGTATCTGTGCCTTCAATATTCCTTTCTCTGCGTCCGAAGCCACCTCATGACACGTCCTGACATGGCATTCTTCCTTCAGTTTCTCCAGCTCTTGTTTGTAGGCGTCTATGGTCTTGCGCAGTCGATCGTTCTTTGCTTTCAGCGACCGTTCTCTCTCCCGCCAACGTTTACGCTGAATAAACAAAGTTGACGAAGACGTATTCACGGTTGTCTGCGTTTGCCACGAGCGCTTAGCGCACACTTTCCTTCGTCGCTGGCCGCCCCTGGACCTTGCGAATTCCTCGGATGTTGCCTCATTTCTGTTTTCGTTCGGCTCGGGCTTGCCAGGTACAACGTCGACGTGGGTCCCACATGCATTGCCTTGATCTTGCTGACCCAACGGTAAAGGGCTGCTTCGCCGCAATAGCTCTTCTGAATATAGAGGCTGCTCAGGAGATTGATTATGGGTGTTAGCGCCTGGTGGGTGTTCAGCGATTGCTCGCCGGTCAGCGATGTCTGCTACCGTTACGACACATTCTGTTTCGCTTGCGCAAGTGAACAAGGTGTCTGGCAGTGAAGCACTTGGTGAACACTCTTGTTTGCGCTTCCGGGCTCTTTCATCACCTTGTTTTGCAGCCCCGGTGGCCTCGGCATGTGCAGTGCACGATTCCTGTTCATGAAAAACACTGGGCACGGCACCTGGCTTAAGCCGCCGCTTCTTGCAGTCCTTCCGGAAGTCCGCAGTGAGAAAGTGCAGACTGCACACCACAGGATTACTTGCTGGCCCCCAAATCTTTTCTTGAAATTGCCTCCAGCCACTGGTCACGCAAACTGCTGTCGGAAGGTATCTCGTGGAAAGACACGGCCTAGCTGGACTCTTCTTCTGAGGCTCGACGAGCATTTCGGCACGCTGCAAAGACGCATTACTATGTGATTACAACGCACGGCCAAATAAAACATTATTTTTGCGTCAAAGCATGAAAACAACCCAAAAAGTTCTCGAAGAACGAACGTTACACCAAGCACTAAGCTCACGAGTGAACAGGCGAACCAACGCTTTGGACGAACGAACGCACTCCGGCATCTGGCTGTATATTGCCACATGCGTTTATTTCTGTTGGTGTGCGTTTCCTTCCGCCGCTAGCGCGTTGGAGATGCGTTTGAAGAACGCTGGCATTCTTTCTGCCGACGATAAACCGCACATGCTGTTTTCACCAAAGTATCTATAAACGTTGGTTTTCACCGCTGCCGAATAGTTTCACCAGAAGCTCGCTTATGGTCACAAGTTCGTCCAAATAAAGGCTACTGTTTTCCCAAGTCACCTCCTCTCTTTGCCTACTGACAAAGACCGTCACTTCAACGCGACAATATGTAGCATGAATGTCGTCTGGTGAAGCAAAGGTCACGGCAGGCAAGGGCGGGCGTGCGTCGTGTGCTCGAGTAACCGTGGCGCGGCGACGCGCCGCCGCCGCCGCCGCAGGTGTGTTGCAAGTACAGTGAACTAGAAATATTTTCTAGTGCACTGTAGTTGCAAGCGTTCGACGCGAGAGGCTCTAGTGATTGTACCGAGTGGAGAGGAGGAAAACGGAAAGGGTAGGGCAGCGCTTCTCCGGCTCTCGTACCAGGCACAGTTTTTTTTTTTTTTTTAGGAGGCATTGGGCCCCAAACAGAGATGAAAAAAAAAAAAAAAAAGAGCTTGATACCAAGACAAAAAAAAAAGTTTCCACCCAAGGCGGGATTCAACCCACGATCGCCTGATCTGAAAGCGAGCGTCGTAACCACTAGGCCATACAGCAACGCGCTTCCGAAGCATCCATTCATGCAAACCATATGATTGCGTTCGAGCGCCCTCGGCGAAAGAAACCACCTAGAAACATGGTACGCGCGAGCGGCGCAGCGTGGCGTCAGCGGTCGCCAGCGGTTGAGCACTGGGCTTGGGCGCAAATAGAAACGCGCCCGGGCATGGTCGGACTGGCGGAGTAGTGTCCGTTGTCTGGTCTATGAATGTAGAAGCCGTCTCTACCTCGTCGCTAGGCATTCGAGGTGTGACGCTAGGTGCCGAGTACTGCAGCGGGGCCGTAGTGGCCTGTTTTAATTATCTTTTAATGATTTGGGATGTTTTTGCGGTAACTTGGGACCCAAATCATGAATCACCAACTGGCCTACACCCACACTCTTTTAATTATTTGTATCATCTGACTGGAAATAATCTGCGCCAAGCATTCGGTTAGGCTGGATATATCAATTCATCCGTAGTTTTAGCCATTGTCTTTTCCACAGCGGAATCAATTGCTACAGAGAAATTAATATCCACGATTGAAACGTTGCGCGCTGAAACACCAGAGTATCTGAAGGCCTTGTCTTTAACAACTGCAGTTGTATCTCTTCGGGAGCAGCCACGGTGGTCGATTACTTCAAGGATTTGCATTTCTCGAGCATGAGCTGAGCAGTTGGAATACCCACGAAACACAAAACGTCTTGAAAACTTCTAGGAACGGCTACAAACGGCTATAGACGTCTTGGTCTACGCGAAGACGTTAAATAGATGTTGGAAACATTATGCAGCAGGAAGTACGGTTAATCAAATATGCTATAGTGTTTCAGCTGTGGTAAGAGCCCACCTCTGGCGTCACCGGAGTATACTTTGGTGAACGCCTTGAGAGCGTATAACTCAATAACTTTTTTAGATGTTTTTGTCGGAAAATGTGCGACATGCTTGGGCGTGGGCGTGAAAGTGAAAAAGATTTAAAATGCGCGTGCCCGACGCACATCGTTACATTCCGTGCGACATTACCAAGCCATGAAATCCGTTAACGTCGCATCATATATAGCCTTTCGCTGCTTTGCCCCTTTGGGTGAACAAGCAGAAAAAGCCTGCGGGGTTATTTGATTTCTTTCCGATTTTTTCACTCGATGAGTCCATAGAGAAAGGAATTCAACAAGAGGGGACACTCCCATAGGGCCCAGCGGCCGAATCGACTGCAGCGTGCCAAGCGGTCGGTGTCAATCGCTTACATCACTTCCGGTTTCGGTTTTGGGCGCGCGTATTTTGAACGCAAGCTAGCACGCCGGCTGCGCCCCCCCCCCTCTCTCTTTTTTTTTTGCTCTTCGTGCAGAATCGGTTTATTTAGTAAAAATGATTGCGAACGATCTCGTCAAGTCCCATCGAATCTGTGCCACGTGCAATTTCACAAAGCAGACGCAAGACCTTTTGTGCAATGAGGAAATATTTATTTTGCTCTATATAAAAGCTCGTTCCGCGCTTTTTGTGCGTTCATCCAACGTTGTGACACCAGCAGGTAAGGCAGTAGTTTCTGTATGAGGCTCCACCGGACGGCACCAGCTGAAAAAAAAAAGTAAATTACAAGCCTGTTACATTTGCAAGCACGTAACGGCGTGTTACAAGCAGGAGTCATTTTGGTATTTAGACATAGGAATACTGCGTGTAGAGGCGAAACGTGCGGAAGCGGTGAATGGGCGGCATTACAAACAAAAGCTTTTACATACATGGCGTAGAAAATACCCGACTCATCCCAAACATATATGAAAACATCTGATTTCCAAGCGTCCCCCCATTTCCGGGCATTATTTCCTGCACTTTGGCAGCACAAATACACGAGCGACTTCGCGTTTCCAAAACTTGGCCTCGGGCGACGCGACGGTACGCTACATACATAGAGACGGACGCAACAGGCACTCAAGACAAATGCGTGGGTGCAATGCCTTTTTTCAGTCCTTTAGAAGACGTAATTTTCGAATTACAAGTTTCTGATATGTTCATCGTTCGCGCGTTCTGCCGGCGCCAGCAGGACACCCCATGTTATCACTCTTAGCAATCGCCCATCGCGTTTTCAACAGGCGTGAGTACCGAAAGAAGGTACAGTATATGTTGTTGCGGAGCCACAAAAAACGTCACAGACTTGTCCCTCTAAGATTCATTACACGCCAAACTAACTTTATCACCATGGCCGAGCTGCTTATCGCTAACTGCGTCACAACGCGCTGTGCGGCCAGCGTGCCTCAAAAGTACCCCAGAAAGTAACGAAATTACTTTTCAGTAATGCCTGGCGTCAGAGAAAGCGGTGCAAACTTCTAGCAAGATGCACTAGACTACACACCACGGCTGAGTTCTCGCTAACTGCGACACGGCGCCCTGTGCGGCCAGTGTGGCTCAAAAACCGAAATAAGTTACAATAGTCCCATAGGAAGCGTCGGAAACATGTCTCAGCACGATTCATTAACTCAAATTAACTGCGCCAGGATGGCCGAGCTATTTTTCGCTAACTGCGTCTTAAGTCTAGGTCCCGTGCCGTAAGCCTAAGTGCGTCGTAGACTGTAAAACAAGATTTCTCACCTTGCCGCAGTCCCATAGTGCAGTGGTGTCTTGTCCCAGTGCAGAAGGAACGCAAGAATACGCCGAGAGCCCAATAAACCAGGTTACACTTAAAACAGAAAAAAAGAAGGAGACAGACGGGTCGCCGCGCGCGAGCGCTCAAACGCGCGCGCAGCCATCATCGCTGGCTTCGGGGGAGTATCTGGCGGATGACGCATGTATCTGGCGCGTCATTGACCTGTGGCTAGGTAAGGCAAGGAAAATAAGTCGCAAAGCTTAAGTTCATTTATACGCAAAACGTTTTAGTTTTCACGGCAAAGAATTAAAAAAACAAATCAATGCCTGTTAACTTAAGTTCACTTTCTTTATCTATTTATTTTTTTTCGGTGCTCGCGGCAGCTAACGTTCGGTGTCAAAAGTATAGCGTGACGTATGGTGGCGTGTTTCCTGTTGCCAGTTTTTGCCGAGTGTCCCCTCTTGTTGAATTTCTTTCTCTATGATGAGCCTGTCACGACAGTGAAACTTTAGAAAAAAGAAAACAGCCGGGCGCACACGTGCGCGCCCGTTCAGCGTCCTTATCAGAGCCGTGCCTTCCTTTCCCTTTGCGTGAACAAGTGGTGAAGAAGCCGGAATTGCGATACCAGCTATCGTCACCAACAGATCTGGCCGCGCGCAGTCGCAAACGTGCGCTCGATCCGTTTGAGCGAACTGCTATCTGCTCTTGGACCACGTGTCTTGGACCGCACCAGGGGGGCGCGCTGAAGTTTCCAAGGTCGATCCACATAGGTCGCGAAGCTTCGGGCGAAAAGCGGTTCAGAACCAATTGTCACCGACATCACCAAGGGTGGTTATGGGAGCAGCGATTGAAGCGCGACTATGTTTGGAGGGAATAAACACTGGGAAAGAAAAAAAAGCGTTTTTAAATTAAAGCGAGACGCAGTTAGATTCATTCAACAAAAATAAAATTCCTAATTCATTTTAGATATGCATGGCGAGAAAAGATACAACTGTATTTTACTAGATCATTATCAATATATACCTTTTTTCAGGGCGCACCGTGAGAGCGCCCATCGATAGCGGCGGGCGTTGACGCCGCTATCACTTGCAATGCCATGCAACTCTTGGAGTGCGTGAAAAGGCGCGCTCGTAAAGTTCACCTGTTACAATACGCCCCCCTCATATGTGTTGTGTTGCATGTCGACGTTTGTCTGAATTAGGTGACGCGGGTAGTTTTATTGTCTCTTAACCTGTGCAGTCAAAAGTAGTGAGTTGCGACCGTCAGATACTTGTTTACTTTAGTTGTTTTCGTGCAACAGCGCTGGCCGACGGGCTTGGCGTCCGACGAAAGGACGAGCTCTACGCAACCTACGCCCAAAGTGTTCGTCGGCCTCCAAAGAAAGTATGTTCTGTGCAGCGACGCGATTTCGACACTCGTACGGCTGATCTTTCCCGGCATCGCTTTTCGCACTGAAAACTCGGAACGCCCATGAAGTCGAATGGCGGGGCATTTGAATATACAGCTCTAATGACAGGCCTCCGAAAACAAATTTCGCGCCTATGAGAATAAAATGACGTCACTTCTGTTTTTGACGGATATGACGTCAAATTATTTTTTCTTCAGTCGGAAGTGTTCCCTCCTCACACAGATGGCGCTAAGCCCCATGAACCACCGGTAAGCAACCATGTTTTGAACGTATGAGCTTCTATGGAAGCTTCGCTACCAGGTATATTTACCTTGAAGTTTCCGCGAGCGATTCAAAGGGTCGTTGCTCATGCTGGCAAGCGTTCGCTCGCCAGTGCTCATGCTTCTCTTCCCAAGTATTTTGCTCACGTTCAAGCCTTGACCAGCGCCTGCAGATACGGTGCAGTTCCTTACGGTACGTATACGTTTACCTGCTACAACTTGCACGCCACTTTTGTTTTGGCGGGCCCGTGCTGGCGCGAAGTTTAGACTCGAATATATTTGCATGCACAGTATGTAGCAGAACGTTCTTTTGTGATCTGGGAGGTAAAGCCGGAGTTTCACATAATTGGTTGAATGATTACAGAAATTCTAGCTGCGTGTGGCGTTTAAGATGGCAGCAGCGTCCTGCATTGCATAGTATACCGGGACTTTGCTCTCTTGGCTTCTCCTCTGTGTAGCATCCAGCACGCTAGCAGGCAGGAAAATAGTCTTGCATTGGTGTGGTAACTTCACTTATAGTTGCAGCATTGGAAAACTTTTGCGGCATGAGATTCGTGAGGCGACGTCCTTTAATATAGTGAGGCCATTCTATGATTAGTTAAGTGTTTAGGGTCCCTTTAGGAAGAGAATGGTTTTATTGACATGTGGCACAATTAATACCGCAGGGATATTGTAAGAGACACTCGGAAGGAGCAGATGCCGGCCTTGATTGTCAGGCTAAGCCCACCTGTTGCTCACCAACACCACTACTTAAATAAAAGTAGCATACCCTTGTGAGAGATTTGTTCGCGAACCATCTAACTGCTAATGACCTACTGCAAGTCGTGTGTGTATCAAACCATTTGCCAGTTTAATTTCACTCACAGTAGCTTTTTCATATCATATCTGCAACATAATTCTGAACGTCATCGTACAGCATAAGATTTTGAGAGAAAGTATTACTTAAATTTATAAAGTAAATGTGACCGAGGTAAAACAACGGCACATATGTTGCTATTTGAAATACCGAATCGCACATCTTTATTCTAAATCAAGTGTGGCTTACTCACTTTTTTCTTCACTGTTGTATTACAGAGCGAACTTCTGTGGGCAGCCAGCGGTATCCAAGAGGGAAGGGACCTGGATTGTTGTGGTTACTGCAGCTACGTCTTATTTTCTGTGGTCACCTTTTCTACTGTATTAAAAAATTTTGTACAATAATTCTGCATGTCCTTTAATTTATTAGTCAATAAAGTCTGGCGTGTAATGAATCTTAGAGTCAATGTGTATTGCACATTGGGTATATGTTAAACAATTTTATGCAAGTTATTACAAATAATATAATGTAATGCTTAAATTTAATTTTCAGTTCCATATAGTAACATGTACTATGAAGCTAGCATATGGATGCATGGTATGCGGAAGAAGTGACCAATCATTTTGCTTACCACATCACTGTAGAATGACAATCTATAAATGCTGCTTTAAAGACAGCTATAAAAGCCTGCATATTTTCTGAATCAATTATACGTTATGACTTCGGAAACAATATGAAGGCTTTTATAGCTTAAGAATTTTGTTAGACGTCCCCAGAATTCTGTTATAACTTGTAACAAAATTCTGGGAACGTCTAATACAATTCTTGAAGTTGTTCTTGTCGAGATGTTTATTAGCCAACTTTTAGCGTAACGTTAGCAGGGCTTACTGAAGTACCATATAGACGTCCACGGCTAGAAAATGTCTTGACCAGGACAGCTATTACACTTTTGAATTATCCGTTCAATACATATTTTAGACATCAAATAGCTGCTTGTGTGTTTCGTGGGTAGTCTGCTAGCTGAGTCCCCCTCCTACAGAGAGAGGCAGCACTTATTGTGAGACTGCGGAGCATTCACTTGAGGAATGACCGTCTCCACAGGTGCGGCAACGAAAGACCGTCTTACATCCTTCTGAATTGTGCCGGGATCTCCAACAATTCCGACGTCGGTTTGGACGTGAAGCGAGTGGTTCTACACGAAAGACAAGCGGCCATACCTTTATTTCAGACGGACATGATGTGCCCACAAATGTGGCAATGACTGATTCAGTCGGAATCATCTCGTTATTTACAAGACTATTGCAACGGAACATAGCAACGACGCCTGCTGAGGAGAGCTTGTCTAGGGTTTCAGCTGGGTTTAAGCGCTAGTCTACGCCCCGTACGAGACCCTTGATGCACACAAGGTGAGTCGGCGATCGAAGCACTCACCGGGTTGATGCGAATCACGAACATTTCAGTAGATCTTCAACACAGGTATGGTCGGGTGACATACATCCTACAAACCTACATACCTCCCCGTCGGAACCGTCGGAAAGCTTGCACGTCAGTGATGGGCTGGATGTGGTTGGACATGTTCTTAAGAGGAAGCTTATGCTCGGGCCCAACTCCGATGTGGCCTATTCAATTACATGAAAAACGCAGAAACGCTTTTCTGAGATAACCCCTGGACCGATTTTAATGAAGTTTGTTGCATTTGAGAGAGAAAGTTAAATTCTAGTGACTGTTGGAAGCGGAATTTCGATTTAGAGCCTGAATTTGTTTAAAGAATTTTCAAAAATTCAAAAGTTCGAAAAAAATAGAAGCACGAAGTTTACAAATTAATAGCTCTGCATCAAGAACAGCTATTGCGGTTCTGTAGACGGCATCCATTAGATCATTCAAAGCGGGCAAATTCGGTATGTCAATTCATACCTTACGTGAATTCTGTACAAGGGTTCTGCAAAAGCTGTATTTTGTGGGGATTGAGGTATGCGCCGGCGCCATTGCACAAGCTTCACCTGTTCTGCTATCCTTGCTCCTTCCCACCGGTCCCTCCCTCAACCGGTTTCAGCGGTGGCGCTCCACTTGCGACGGTTTGCGGTGGGGGCGGGGCGCTGACGTCACGATGCGGCCGCGTTCGGTAGCAGACGGCATCTCCGGGACCAGCGCATGGTACGTGGTACGTATACAAGCTTTCCTCACGTCCGCCGACACCTTTTAGGACTTAAGCTCGCGCACCGTGCCTTTGCCCGTGCGGGGAGCGCGTACTTTGTGCTGATCCTTTCCTCTCACTAAGCCATAGAGCGGTGCCGATTGACCCTTTTCGCGGAGCAGTTCGTTCTAGAGAAACGAGATAGCGCTTACGGCGCCGCGCCATACGTCTCCTCAGCGACCGATAGCGACCGCGCACGAATACGAAACCATTACCGCTTCTACCTTGCTTCTGTGCGATCAGCTGTTGGAAATGCAACTGAGTTTTCGCTAACGCACTGTGCTCCAGTCACGCTGGATTTAATTACAATTACCTGGATTGAAGACGTGTGCAGTAGTTGGCTGCAAAAATAGTGACTGGCATATTAAGGAATGTAATGAATATGTGGGGCCAAGTTCGCGGACCGCTGCTGCGACTATCCGTACGTGTTTCCGGCACTTCAAGATGTACGGCTTTCCTCGAGGATGCACAAATTTGCTCATCCGCCAGCGTTGCATTGCTAACCTTCAAAGAAAGGGCTTCAGCCCCGGTACGTCGGCAAGAGTGAGTACCGCTTGTTAAACAATGATGAAGCGAGTAGCGCCGCTTTCTGTCCTAGTAGGTTTCGCGCACAGTATCTACACACATCTACCCCAACCAGAGGGGAAACTTACGCCCACTATTTCGCCAACGTGTCAAGAATAAGTGAATGGGCGCACACTTGAATACATGCGCACCATATACGCACAATAAATGACGGTACTACACCGATAGCGTACGAATGGTCGAAACTGAATGATTTGATCGTGACGGCCCACAAGAGTAAGCGAGTTACTAGCGATAATACGCATTTGATACAATGTATTACAATGTGCAGAACAGCTACGTTTCAAGCCTTGTGCGCAGCAAGAACAAATCTAACGGAACTGATCACACCCACGAGCGATTAGGCCGAAAATGATCAGATAGTGACCGCACTGAGGAACCTTACTGAGTCAGAAACGTGACAAGCTGCTGCTTCAAAATAATTGCCCCCCAGATAAAGAACGAAGACCAAAACACCATAATCCTGATTCAATTCATGAGCGGAAAGTTTGGATAGCTTGGAATACATATTTATCCCCGCTTTTAGAGCAAGCACCATATACGCTGCTCGCGCCATTTGGACATAGCTTAAGCAGCTCCGAAAGCGCTTTTGCATCTTCTCTGAAACTGCGGCCAAAGCTTCGTGTCGTCCACGCAGTCACTGTCTACGATGTCCCCCGAAACAGAGGTTTGCTAAGCCGCACCGGCGTCATACACATCCATTGTAAACACGGAGGCAACGGAGGCAGTTGAGGCAAGCAATAGACGCGTCACCACGTGATCAAACATGGCAGCGCCCACGGGATCGCCGCGAAAAAGGCAAATAGTGCTCGCGCGAGGTCGTACCACGCCGAGCCGCACTTGCCTAAGGCCCAAGCCGAAAAAGATTGCCCGAGCTCTCGCGAGTTGGCCCATTGGTTATCGCGAGAGCAAGTATATAGCATAGCCGCCAGAACGTTTCCTAGCGGTGTGTCCCAGCTTGAGCCTGTGCTCTCGCAGCGACGTGCTATTTGCCGTAGACACTTGCCGTAGACATTTGCCGTGTCTGTTTTTTGGCCCTTGGTGCAGGACCCCTTTGGTTCCCCGCCGCCCGGGCGCTTGTGCAGTGCTGGTGCCGCCGGAGGCAATAAACGGTTTCTGTTAACTCAGGGCACTACTGTGTTCTCGCGTGCGTCGCTCGGTAGCCCCTTGCGGTCTGAGCTCGCGGGCAGCGGTGCTGGAGGCGACGGCTGAAGCGGCCCTGTGGCTCGCTAAGCTCGAAACGCGGTGGTCGGTACTCCTGTTAGACCCTAAGACCCCACAATTTCCATATTATTACATTTTTTTGAGATTCATGTGTAATATATAAATTTTGTCCACTTTAGATGTACTATTAGCCGCAATGCACAGAATCATGATATCGTTTTTCATTGCTGAGTTAAACAGTTGCAAACTTGATAGTTTCGTTTCCTGAAAATGTGCGATTTTTGCCAACCTTTAATAAAAATTTGACGACCTAAATCAAAATCCGAAACCAGCAGCCACTAGATTTTAAGTTTTTCTTTCAAATGCAACAAACCTGGTGTAGTGGTTGCCGAGAAAAACGAATTCTCCTTTTACATGTATTTAGATAGGAGCACCCGAGCTAAAGCTTCCTCTTTAGTTCCTTCTGGACTGCTTGTGGGTTCGTGAGCCTGATTGAACCTATATTATTAAGCACGAGCGCAACGAGAATGGTGCTGACGCCACTGCGAAAAAATAAGTCTAAAGGCAATTCATTAGGTGGCAGGGATGCTGACCAGGCGGATTACGCCTGGCCAGGAATATTGGTGGACATTAGCGCAAGACGGCTGATGCAAGAAATGCAAATAAATCGGGGACTAAAGTACGGCTAGTTAGAAACCTGAAACCACCCGATACTTAACCAAAACACCACTGCAGGTCAATGAAATTCGGTGGCCAACGCTCGTTGCTCGAGCGCATGTGTACAATAGATGAGTAGACTATTGCACTCAGTATGAGCTGTTATTGTTCGCGCGTATGTGCACAAGTGGCACATACGCGCGACCGCTTTGCCACGCGCGTTTGCGTTGTAGCTCTGACTGAGCGCGGTAGTAATTTGTTGAAAGTGAATCTTGTAAAAAAATAGCTATCATAAATAACGTGTTATTTTACATTATGCAGGAAGCAAATGTTGCAACTGAATCAAGGTTGGACTGAAAACTACAGTGCCTAGAATATACTTACATTTCTAGGCATTGTACTGAAAACAGCAGATGGCTGCACCAAGGGCTTGGCTGCACCGTCGTCTTTTTTATGTACTACAATGCGCACGCTATATGTAGCTTTCGGTTTCGGTTCTGTGTAATGAAAATGGGATATGGCAGGTCATGTGGCAAGTTCACTTCTTCTGCGTAATTTCCGCTTCCTTTTTCTAGTGCATTCTGGGTTGAATGCCACGTTGTTTTGAGGGCGCATGCGTATCAAGGCATTTCCGGCGGTCGGAACGTAACGTCAGCCTGCTGCTTCTTCCACGGGAAGTATGTGTGTTTTATAGAAGTAAAAGACGACGCCGTCGAGCTGCGCTTTAACCATTTCTAAGTGAGTATCGGAGCGTTTGACCGCTCCTCACGGGTCTTAGGTTCTTAGGCAAACCATTTTCATTGTCTCTGACAACTCGGTACCGCTTGACCTGCGATCGACGGGCCAGCTTTTCGGCGTCTCTTCCTTTTTCTTTTAAAAAAGAAAGGCTTAATCGTGCCTTCGATGCTATATTTTGCACAGATAAACACGCGTTCGTTCAGCTGGACACATGTACACGCACACTGTTTCGAAGTTTTGCAATGTGGGACATTTGAAACTGACGTCTTCGTGGCATTGACGCGTAAGCACTGCCGCATCATCGGTAAGCGACGCAGTGATGCTGGTTGTTTTTGCCATTATTATCTTTCGCGGAATGTGTTCCATGACAGTGTAATTGCATTTATTAAATGTAGTTCATGAGATTACTCGGAAAGCTCCCAGTTTATGATACAAACAGGTGGTGGTGCAGCGGGAAGACGAAGCAGGAAAGCTGGGAAGAAGTAGCTGAAGCCGTATCGTAGCCTTGAATTTGATCGCAGTGATATGCTTGACCGCTCAGCCTTCCAAGTTTTGTCGTTTCTGTCCTCTTTGCTCGTGCTTGTGGCCAGCGCGTTGCACTTTGTCTCATCGGAACTCTCTTTCCCGCCCTGTGATGTGCAGTCAGTGACCTTGTACAAGTGCGGCAGATATATACATGTATTTTTTTTTTTTCTTGCCGTGGACTCTCGCTCTGGTCATTTACTGCACATCAGGCTATCAGTCATTGCAAAGTAGCTGTAGTAGAGTGGCGAAATAAACCCGCTACTTATAGTGCTGGTGGTTTGTACTATTGTGTACGATGCAGAGTTTTATGTGGACATATACCGTATGAGGAAATGCGATTATTTCATCACTCTGCGCTAATATGATTTGCCATATAAAAGGTGCGCCGTAGTGTTGATGGTATTTTCCTGTTTTTGGTACTTCTCTTTAGTACTACCACTTTTGTGGCGTGGATGCATTCCCAGTAACAACAGTTACGTCTGCTTGTTCTAACAGCAGCACACCTCTCTCAACTTTAGGTTACGATAGCACGGTACGAAAGCATACTTTTTTTTTTTTTTTGGCAAGATTTGGTGAGTAATAATGGCAATCACTGGTGCCAATAATCTCTGTTAAATGAGTCTGGTACATTAATGAGAATAGGTGGGTAGATTTTAAGGAATTTTTCGTGTACATCATGGTGGTTAGAATGGCAAGTCATGTTGCTTACTGAGAAACTTTTAACACGCTTTTTTTTTTTTTTTTTCCGTTGTCACACTGTGATCCTATAAGTTAGTAAATGCCACATTGGTTTTAGCAGCTTTCCAAACAGTTGTCTGCACGTACTGCATAAACTGTAACATTCGTGATACAGCACAACTTGAGTGCTCCAATTTAGGTGAGCACATTGTTTGATAAAGAATTGCCGCAAACTATGTTTAGAGCATTGTTTAGTGCAAACTGCTCATGGTTGAGTGCTAGTGCACAGTTTACAGAATTATTTTCATTTGGAGCTTACGACTCGTTTAGGTCTAGGAAAAAGTTGATCGAACCGGAGTATTTAGTTGTATATGTCCTTTTTTTTCTAGCATACAAGAAGTTCAAACAGCAGGGATTGGTCCCTGGTGTTTTAGCATGTATAACAGTGAAGAATTCATGTATAGATTTTGGAAGAATGCAGAGCATGTATGGGGAATTCAACTGGGGATTTACAAATTATGAAGCACTGAGGAACAAGAATGCAGCAGGTTGGAACATTTTTCATGAATGCATCAACAGGTGTTTAGGTATTTCACTTAGAATACAAAAACGTACAAGTAAAGAGAAATTTGAGTAGTGGTTACAGTATTATAATATGAACTACTCTGAAAGACTTATGGATCATGGGGCCACTGAGAAATCCTGTTCTTGTATGTCCTCTGTGTGCTGCCTGATTGTGAAAAGTTACACTTTTTGTGTGCTGTCAGTGTAACATCTGTGCCAGATGTTACACTGCAGAAAAATTTACCTTTTCTGTTGGCTTTTGAAGTGCATAACTTTCCTGCCAGATGGTACAGTGGATGTTTGATAGTGTACATGCCATGTGCCTAGTAGTCTGTTGCTGAAGTAAAGGAGAATTGCAGACAAGCAAGAAAGCAAATAAGGTGCAGTGGTTTGTGTGACTACTGTTGTGTGCAGAGTTGTTATGAATGTTGAAAGAAACAAGTTTGTTTTCTTGTGAGCATATTCCAGAGTGAAAATTTTGTGAAAGGCACAAAAAAACTTTGATGCAAAAAAAAAAAAAAAAAAAAAAAACGGATGTTAACCTTTTTGGTCAAAATGTCTTAATTTATACAGGGAACACGTGAATTCACCACTGTGGGAAGTTTCGTGGTGGCCTGCCAGGCACACTTAATGTCATGTTAGAGGGTCTGATAGTTGATATATACTTATTGTTGAAGGTGGGGCACTAAATGTGAAGTAGAAGGGCTACAAGTGCTTGGCTCTTGTGTTGCAGGCATAAAACATGTACAGGGTAGATGTACAAGTACCAAAGAAAAAAAAAATGGTGTGAAGGTGAAGGAATGAAAGAGGATTAGGCTGTGTTGTGTATAGTCGAAGTATTTTGTATGCAATACTCTGTTGTCACGATTAAATTTCTTTTTATAATGTTTTGTTGTACAGATTGTATCCCCGTTATGAGTAGGTTGCTACAAACAGGATTTAGGCTGTGGTTAAGGGGGTCTGAGTTTGTCAAAGGGGGTGTAGTTGGGCTTGTGGTTTCATGAAAGGCTTTGATTCATAGTAAGTTGAGGTTGACATACCAGGGTTGCTTTTCGGAAATGGGCATCTGATCAATTGCTGTCACAATGTTCTTATTGAGATGGCATCATACAGTTTTACAGCATATTACAAAGTCATGAAACAGAATGCTGACCAAAAAGGTGTGGTTAAGGGATAGAAAAAAATGTTTTGGCTTCCACTGAGGGTCGTTGGTCAGTAAACTTGTTTTTATTCTATATACTTGTAATTTGGTTACCTACGTGACAACTCTTTATAAAATGACAAGTTTTGCCCAGTTGCAGCAATTGTGAAATTTGATTTTCATAATTTTATCTAGCTGTTCTCTGCTTCTTGGGACAAATGTCATGAGCTCTTTCACTTTTACCCCATGGCTGGTTTGAATAGACAAGTAGCCAGATATCAGCAGGGTCAAGCTTGGGAGAATATCAGGAAATGGGGATGAAAACTCACAATGGACAAGGAATGCAACATAAAGGTTTACTTCAGCATTTCTGTGCAAATTATGCAAAGAAAGGTGCCGTCATGCTTCTGAGGCCTTGTAAATATTCACTACCTGTGGTGATGCGTTTTTATTTAATGGTTACCTAATCGTGATATATAACATCAAAATTAGAGGTGCATAGGAGCAAAACAGAGAAATACGAACGAAACTTTTGAGCCTCTCCTTGAGCCTCCCCTTGTAGCAGTGACCAGTGTGGATCAAAATTGTGAGACAAACGTCTAGATTGGTGTTGGTAATGAGTAAATAAGATTGTGCTGTTCACCTTACCACCGATATGTTGCTGGTAAAGCGACAACTGTAAAGTGGTTACCTGCTGCGGGGATGGCTCATTGGCTGTTGTGTTCCGCTGTTGAGCATAAGGCCAAAGGCTTGATTCTCGGCCACAGCAGTCACATTTGGATGGAATTGTACTACAAAAACAATTGCGTAGTTATATTTAGGTGCATGCTAAGGAACACCATGTGGTCAGAATTATTCTGGTGCCTTCTGCTAGGACAATCCTCTCAGCCCACTGCGCAGCTTTGAGATATTAGTTATTACATGGATAGATGGGCTTCTAGAGAGTTTCTCGCAGTCACCCAAGACCGCATTCTTTTCTGTATAATGACGATTGTAAATATTTAGTGCCTTTGCACTAAATTGTTGTGGGGCAAATAACTCGTAAGGCATGATATGGTGTAGTGACTGATTCTCAGTGGTTTACACATATGCTATGCATCTCTTTTTCTTTATTAGCTATCATGCAAGTGAAAGTTCATGACTATGACAGAAATGCACACTATTTTGCTTTCTCCCCCCTTTTTTTGCATAGGGGCGTATCTTGCGGAGAGTATATGTGGAATATCTAGAGAGTTATAGCAGTGCCATCGCTGTTTTTATTATGGCAAAGTTGTAAAAATTTGGTGACATAGTAGAAGGCATATTTGAAGCGTGGAAATGACACAGGAAAAGCATATAGGCATACATCTACAGGGTGATCAATTTTAAGTTTTCTGGAATTAAAAAAAAATCTCCTGTGGCACATAGCATCATTCCTTTCCTTGAGGTGGATTTTTTGAAGAGGCGGACATTACTACCATGACAAATCGAAACACATATTCAACTAATGAACAAAAATCACTGATTTCCCAATTAATTACTTTATGGCACATGTTGTAATTTACGAATTGTAGCCAGTGGGTTTGCAAGGTGTATTCACTTGGAATAAATTTTCAGGATGACACTAGTTTCGGGATATTATTTTCCGAAGTGCAGGATTAAATAAATGGGCATTCCAGTTACTTTTGTGCTTCAATGCATAAAAGAGCGTTTTGATAAAAACTTAACTGGAACAACAGTGAATTTTTACGGCGAGTTATGTGGTGCATATCTCCAAACTGGTATCATTCTGGAAATTCATTCCAAGTGGATACACCTTGCAAACTCTTTGGCTACGATTCGTAAATTACAATGTGTCAAAGTAATTAATTAAGCAGTTAATTAGCAAATGTCTTTAATTAGTTGAATATGTGTTTCGATTTCTCATGTGAGTAATGTTCACCTCAGAATAATCCAGCTCAAAGACTAGAATTACGTTATTTGCAACAGGTGATCTTTAAAAATTCCGGAAAACTTGAAAATGATTGCGGCGTATTATGACAACACTGGGTGTCACGTAATATATACAAGGTGCGAAGTGATCAACCAAAATTAATCAGTCCCTCATGTCGTAGCATTGCGATACATACTACTGAGTCCTCGAAACCGATTGCAGTCGCCATTCGAGCCATGTCTATTTGATAAAGATGGTCCGACTATGCCATCTTGTATCTAGATCACCCCATATACTAAAAGAAGGTGTCAAGGTGCATTGTTTACCTTTCCAGGAAATGGTGACCATTTGTAATCATTTTCTTAAGGCAGTGTCAAAACAGAATGAACCTTAAGTGGCCTCCCATGTAATGTGCAGGGTATGGCAACGCCAGGGGGTCAAGGCGTGCCCTATGGAGGGGCTGTTCCCTATGGCCGGCCGGGTGCACCCTCAGCTGGGGTTGCAGAAGGGGCAAGTCCCCATGCAGTGCCTTATGGGGACAGTGCCCACCACATGGCCAAGGAAGCCCACCAACTTCGACCTCCAGCACCGGTGGTTATGACCCAGCCGCCACCAACACAGTCAAAGCCTAATGGGCCGACTGTGAATGGCAGCTGGGCTCATCTGGGTGGTGGGTACACCAATGGACCTGCATCAAAGGTTTCCTCGCACCAACAGCAAGTGCCTTCCTTGAGCCCTGCAGGTAGGCTGATGGGGGTGTGCATTTATTTGCCTGCCAATGTTATTGTCAAGCAGTATGCGTGAAGGGGAATCATTTGTGGTATTGATACCTGGCATGTTGACGGGGATAAGTTCTCACAATGGTTGTGTATAATTTGGGACTGTGATCACTTGTGATAAAGAGGGGAAAGTCTTTAAAGAGAATTCAGGGGTTACCTAGAGTACTTACTAGCACATTAGGAAAGCAGTTTTGTCTTACAGTTATGTACTATGAGAAAATAAATGGTACATTGTTGTAAGGGAATTGGTGGGATCTTGTAACGGTTGGCCCTGTATAAAGTGTGTGTGCATGTCATTGGTGTCTTGACATTTTTGTGTGCTCTTGATGCAGTTTGGCAGCCACTGAGTAGAGATATGGCTGGGCTTGGTTTAGAGTCGCTTTCTCATGGCACTTCTCAGCATTGGTCAAACTGTGCCGCACACTTGGGTAGAATTCATCTTTCTCTGAACCACATTGTTTGAAAGAGAAAGATAACGAAAATTGTTGCTACAATGTGGCAAAAATGAAATAATTATAGGTAGAATAGCAAGCATCAATGGTCTATAGAAACCTATCCCAAGCCATGTAACTTTGTATGGGCTGGATGGCTAGCTAGGGTGCTGCTTCTACCCACCTTAGAAACTGGTGGGCGTCCGGTGGTGGGTTTTAACTGTGCACCTTCTGCAGCCAAGCCGACCTTTCTACCCACTGTATCACAACTGCAGTCATGGGCCGATATTTTGTAGCGATGCCTTTCCGGTAATAATGCCTTTTCGCGCTTATCGCACTTTGTCAGTGGTCGGAGCAACTGTCCGCTCGCGTCATCAATGGGATCAGCCGGCCGTGAGCGGTGGATGATAAGGCTAGTATAGAATAAGTCGTAAAGCATCGCTACAAAATTGCGGCCATGGTCTGTGGACTGTGGCATAATAATTACTGGTCGGATAATGGCCTGCTGCAGTTGCACAACATTACAGATGTTATTCGGAACACAGTACTTACCTTTTACCCCTCTCAGCACCCTTTCAAGTCGCAGTATTAATCCTCATTTGCATCTGGCCGGGTGCTCCCCAGAAAAGTTTATCGTGGACATTTGAGGAAAGCCGCAGGAACATACTGAATAACAACACAACAGACGTTTGAGTGCAATCACACAACGCAACAATGCAAGAGACTTTATTTCTGCATTCCAGACACACTACACTTTCGGCCTCCTATTCTTCAGCTTCGCCCACTTTTCCACTACCGTATCATATAAGTAGCTGTCGATATCAGGCCCTTCACGTGCAATATCAATGAGGCAGTCTAATGACATCTCTTTGAGGCAATTTCTCAGTTGTGTTTTGATAAGTTTCAGAGCTGAGAAGTCTCTCTCACAGTCTACTGTGTGTGATGGGAGGATGGAAGCACCAGGTATGACCCAGCTGTGTGGCGCCATAAGAGGAAACAACTCTTTCAATTCACGTGCCACAAAAAGCAAAAAGTCTGCTGCTGTAGCCGGACATTTCAACAAGTGTCCAGAATAGCACACCCGACCGTACTGCTACAGTGTTCTAGAGGTCTAGTACCACGATCGTCTGCTATTACTGCCAGCTTCCCGGCCTGTGTTTCTGGCTCATGAGCGTGTGCGGCTGCTTCCTGCCGGCGTCCATGCTTGCCCGTAACAGTGCGCTTATGGAAGCCAGCCCCTCGCGCTCTTAGCTTCTACTGCATAGGCACAGAAAGTTACCCAGAGTACAGCAAACTTGAAGCCCTAGAGGTGGGCTGTTGGCTGAAATGGTGGGCGGCAAAACCACTGCCGCCCACTGTGGGGAGTACCTTGGCATCTGGGAAAGTTACTATGAATTTTGGGACTCCGTTAAGTATTCTTCGTTGGGAATGGTGGCTTGTTCTTTGAGCCAAAATGTTGCTCTATTATCTTCACACAAGAGTATTGGTATAGTATTTGATTCTTTATTACAGTAGCGGCCTGCCACTTGGGATGGGCCACTGCTATGAGAAAGAGAACTAAGTTTGTGGGCTATTGCCCATGATGCAGGTGTGGCTTCAAGCAGAGTAAACCAGGGTTACCAGCAGCCCGGCTCCAGTCCTCTAGTGACACCTACAACTTCTGGTGAGGTTTGCTTCTTTATATAGTCTTTTTTGTTGCTCACACGACTCGATTGTGAAGCACATTTCAGAACTAGAGCTTAAAGCACTGTACAGAATTACTGGGATGCACAATTGTCTAGTCTGAGCCTCATCACCATTACCACTATAAGCAGCTGAGTTTCTGCACATTGTATGTGGCTGTGCTATCAGAGTAGACATTAATTGTTACTGGCAGGTTCTGTATCTGACTGTGTTAGTGCATTTGGGACTGAAATTTCTGCATCAATATGTTGATGTGTACCCCTGCATGTCAGCCAACATGAGAATTGTGTCTGTGCACATAAAAACCTGTTGTCATAGTAACTGGAGTAGCATGTGGAGTGTGTATGTGCCATGCTTGCAACTTGTCATCAATAACATGGTACTAATTTATTTCCGCTCGTGGAAATGAATGGCAGTGACTGGCTGACTGCCAATAGGTCAGTGTTCTTATAATGAGGTTATGGGGCTGCCTGTTACCATGCAAGAAGGTTAATAAAATTTGCCCCATTGCATGTATGATAGATTGCCAGCTGTTACTGCTTTTTTGGCTTAGGTATGTACAGGGCGTGGAAAAGGTGGGCAACTTGAAAAGCTCAGTAAGAGGGTAATAATTTTGTGATTTGTCATACAGTGGGCGTCCCTTTAAGAACTCGGTTAAACCAAAATTCTCAAAAACAATTCAAGGACTTGGCTTAGTTTTTCATAGGCTCAGAAAACTTCTGTTAAGCTGGACTTCTGATAATATACTAATGGTACAGACAATTAAGGTCTTTACATGTTTCATAAGTGGGCTCTACTGCCATTTTACTGCTGTTAAGATGAAAACAACTTGTTTAGCAAAGACAGATTATAATTGCCAAGTTGCACCTCGTAGTGAAACACTTGAGATGGTTTAAGAGGGAGTTCATTGTGTAGTTAGCATTTTGTGCTAAACCATTATTAGAGAAGCCTCATGAACTTTGCTAACATTAAGGAAACTACCGTATTTACTCGAATCTAGGCCGACTCCGATTCTAAGCCGACCCCCAAAAGTTCGAAGTCCGAAAAAAAAAAAAAACTTACCTCGAATGTAGGCCGAACGAAAAAGCGAGGACAGCATTTGAAAAATGAAACACCATTTATTAAATTTGAACATGCCGAGCTCATTCTATGTCACCATCGCTGCTAGCCTCGTCGCTATCTTCCTTACTGCTGACATCTTCAAACAGTGCGCTATATTCAGTACCATCCAGCGCATTAGAGATGCTGCATTTTTGGAAGGAGCGCACGTTGCGGCGCACGCAAAAACCATCTCCCGTGGCCCCCTCCAACGACAGACCGATGCCGAAGTTGCGCCCGGTTTGAACGTTTGACGATGCCTCTACGGCTAGCACAACTACCGCATTTACTCGATTCTCACGCTTCCTCGATTGTAACGCGCACCCGTTTTCCGCGAGGAAAAATTTGGAAAAATAGATTTCCTCCCGATGCACTGATGTTGCGATGAATAAAACAAGTCGCAGTTTCGCCCGAAAGGCGATGCATCGAATGCGGTAGCAAATTAGTAGACCGCTATTAACAAGCACGGTGTCACGCGCGCTCAAACAAACATGAACACACCTCGCTCGTTGACCGCGGAAACGAACTGTCAAAACGCTGGAGACGAAGCGCGCCTTCGTGCTAGCATGCCTCTCGCTTCAACGCGGCGAAAACACGGCGCGCGGCGGACTTTACCAGTCGCAGGTTGCTTTCAAGATAGGGCCAAGCCTGTTCGTATCGCTGGAGTGGATCGTCGCAGATTACGTCCTGCTTCGGTCCACTGAAACCGTTCCGCATTGCTTTGCTGGCGAAAATCCTCTCCTTCTGTTTGCGCCAGTCCCGCTCGCAAGTTTCGGATTCTCCGAACGCCCGTGATGCGGCCCGATTTCCGTCCGTCTTCGCACAGATGATCACTTTCCTTTTAAATGCGGCATCATGATGAACTCGGTACTTCATGCTGATAGAGCAGACGCTGAGAACGTGAAGACAGACGGTAGACTATTGCCTAAGCACGTGTACTGCAGCACACGGAGGAAGCTTCCGCATGCTACGGTAGCTAGGCACGACGCGCGTGCGAGGCGGCCATTTTGAAATGCCGACGCAGATTTAGGGTCGTGTTGAAAGTGCGCGTTAGATTCGAGTAAATACAGTATTCGTTTAGAAAGCGGCACTATAGTGGCATCGCCCATTTGGTCCCATTACGATAACGCCACACCGCGCGCCGATGCTGCACCATACCGATACTACCGATACGACGCAGGTCAAAATGGCGACGTCGCTCGTGTACTTCAGCTGGCTACTGGCGCGGCTAGTAGCGGCTGCGATACTGACTTTTCTAGATGGCGCTAACTATGCACCATATTTATCAGTTTCAGTTAAAAACTGGCGCGTTTTTTAAAATCCTCGAATCTAAGCCGACCCTGGAGTTTCGTGTGTGATTATTTGAAAAAAACTATCGGCCTAGATTCGAATAAATACGGTAGTACAGGCCTTCCTCACATTATGTAGTCTTTGGAGGGTTGAGAGAATAAGACATACTGCATGGAGGCCACATCTATGTTGAGGTGAAGTGACAGCTTGGTACGTATTGAGGTAACCTTGCAGAGGGATAATGTAGCACCTGGCGCAGCAGAACCCCATTGATGTGTTTCTGGAGGGGATTTCCTTTCTCCTATGTCTAGATTGCATGGTCCCAGTGCAGAGCCCATAGATACCCATATATTGTATTTGCAGTATCGTTCTGTGACATTCCTTCATCTTGTGTTGCATTCTGGATGAGGCAGCCACGTAAACTTTGTGCTTTGTGGTGTGCAGAGGAAATATGTAGTTCATTGCTCATACTGTGTCCCATGGATAAAAGGGCTTCTTTTACTTACATGCAAGCTTTCTAGTAGCATGGCACACTGCAGCTACCACCTGTAACTGGCCACTGTGGGGATGGCACTTTTATTATCATCACTGTCCTGATTTTGTAGATATACTGCACCCAGTGCATGGGAGAGCCTGAAGCTTAAAATCGTAAGTTGATGATCAGGATGGCTAGTTTTCGGTTTGTTGCTTTTGCTGAGTCTTCGCAGTTCTCCACTTGTGTGTCATGATATTTTGAGCTTCTTGGTGTTTTGTTTTCCTTAGTTCAGAAAACTAACTTGATGTATATTCTTATTCATTAATCTTTTCACGTGAGATTTTCACATGGCTCTGACCAGAGCACTCATTGAGATCTGCAAGTTGTGGGAAATGAGAAGAGCAACCCACAAGCTTCAAGCTATCACAATCATTAGTTAGCACAGGTTAACATCGTAATCAATTCTGATAACTGTTTTTTACCATTTCGCTAATAGTTTCTTACAAATTTAAGCATACTCTAGAAAATATGTGAAAATATAATGTGTAATGGTGCTCTTTTATTGAAATCAGACGGATATCAAAATACATTTCATGGTTGAAATAAATTTTCTGTTCATTGGGGCTTAGTTTCGAACAAAGCATCTAATTTATTTGGTGTTGATTTGAGCAGGCCATCCACTTGTTCACCTGAATTCATCTGGTCATCCTAGTCATGATAATGATGAGGTGCACTCTGACAGCGTACTTATTTTTCTGTAGCTTTATAGGCCACAGCTTGTGAAATAATAAAATTTTTCTTTCGTGTTAAAACTACACTGCCCGTGTTTTTGGGGTTTCCTCATTCTTAATTTTTTGTTTGTTTTGTCCTGTGAATAATGTATCAACATGGTTCTGCTGTCTGCCTGCACCAGTCAGGTGCTTTCTTGGCATTATGAGCAAGTGCTCAATCTTATAATGAAGCTTAATGTTAGGTCCTCAAAGGGAAAGCTTGTTAATGGTTTGAAGGGTGTTTTTCTTATATCACTCATATTGTTCTGCCGGTTAATCTTCTTCTGAATATGAAAAGTTGACTTGCTCTCATTAGTAACCTATCTGGCAGTATGCCAAATGCCAATCCCTATGGGGCCTGGACTGGAGACTTCATAAAAATCTAACTCTTGCTTGAAAATGAAAAGTGGAACTCCAAAGAAATTGCCGTTATTGCTTAGTTTAAGGTGGTTATCAATGATGGTGGTTGTCCATTTTTCCTTAATTAGCAGATTGTTGTCATCCCAAATAAGTGAAAATGCACAGTACCAAGTTTTTAAAAAAGTCTGAAGGTGCTGGATTTCTTGTACATTTTTTAATATTGAAATTTGCATTGGGTTTTTTGGATAGACCATTTCACTTATGTGGCTTGTTTTTTAGGGGCATAGCTGCTTGTTGGCCCAAGTTTTTCTTTTCGCCCTGGTACTGAGCTCTTGCTGTGGATTTCACTGATCTTTTGGGTGCACATGCTGTGACACAATTTCTGTGGGTTGCACTGATCTTTTGGGTGCACATGCTGTGACACAATTTGGACGATTAACTTTTTGTAATATAGAAGTGTGAAAAAAGAAAGTAGATATATCACTTGAAAAACCAAATGCTTTTTGGTTTTTCAGGTGATATATGCAAATGAAAATTTGAGCCACTCAACACTACAACTGCTGCAGCACTAGCATGAGGTAATTCAAGGCCTCATTCCTGTGTTTTATACTGAAATTTCATTTTGATAGTAAGTTGCACCACACTTGCGTCAGATGAGGCAAAAAGAAAAGTGAAATCCCAAGACACTCATTTCGCCCCAATTCAAGTGAAACCCTCATAACTCTAATCATTATTACTAATCAAATATGGCCAGGAGCATTTCCACACTCTTTCCCTACCATGGGGAAAATAGGTGTTATTTGTATGTTACGGAAGATGTTTTTTTCTGAAGAAACTACTGCACTCGATATTTAATGTAATACATAAACGGAAAACAAAATGAATGCACTTTTCACGCATAAAAGTTTTATTAACGAGATGTATGTTATAAAAAAGATATAAATTGTTATAGTCAAGATTGTGCGATAAAATTGAACGACCTTTGTTAAGACACGCTTGGTATCTACTAAGAAAAAAAAATGTTACGAAAATTATGAGATATGCAAAATGTATTGCCGTCTATTAGGCACTATCTCCGAAAAAATCAAAATTTTTCATTGAACAGGTATTTTGCTACAAAAATTTTAACTGCAAATACTACAGCTAGGCGTGCCGGGCTGCAGTCGCCGATGTTCCGGGCTGGTTTGCGTCGTTGTTGCTTTCAGACTCAAAGTCCGACAAAAGTCAGCGTCCTCTGACTTGCTGCTATTCGATGTATCGATAAGATCAGCCGCAAAGGCAGTGGAATCGCGATATCTGCGATCTCTTGAAGCGTGTGCGGCGTTTTTGGAGCCGGACATTTTTGCGTTCTGCTTTGACGATTGCGAAACTTCGGAGCGCGTTTAAAAATCCCCGCTTGAGGGGAAAAAAGTGAACTGCCTAGAAAACAAAAATATAGTTTCTCCTCTTTCACGTCCGATGGTGCAGTGTGTCCGTCAGTGGAAGGTCTCGAAAGCGGCGTTTCAAACCATCGATAGTGGGTGGCCATTTTTTTCGTTCTCCTTTGACGATCGCGAAACTTCGGAGCGCGTTTAAAAATCACCACCTCGTGGGAAAAAAGCAAACTGCTTAAAAACTAAAATATAGTTCTCCTCCTTCATGTCCGATAGCGCAGTATGTCCGTGAGTGGCGCGGAAGGTCTCGAAAGCGGCGTTTCAAACCATCGATAGAAGGTTAACCATGCCCATTGGGCGTGGTACGGAAAGAGTTAAGCAAAGGCTGCTGATATTGCCCTTTTTATACTTCACTTACCTTTGCATTTGCGTAGCTATTTGAATTTTTTACAAAGGCTGTGCAAGGTTACAAGGTGTAGCAGCAAAACATAGACAGAGTTATGAAAAGCTTGAGCTATATATGCTACCCACAGTTTTATTGGGCAGCTGACTAGCAGCTGAGCAAAATTGGTTGTCGAGGTACTAAACACTGTTCTAGAATGCGTTGATGTGTGAGGAATAAAAGCTGGTGACAAACGCTGCCACACTGTAAGCTGATTGATGGCAATGTGTATGCAGAATAGCCTCTGTAGGTCTCCTTTTTTTCTTGCAGCTTTTTGTGTAAATGAACACACAAGGCCTCATTAGTGCGATATGTGATCACTGTAAAAAATTGTGTGTTAGTCGCCAAAGCATCTATATAGTTAATGGTATACTAGTAGCAGCCAGTGTCAGCCTGTAATAAAGTTGGCCTGAAGGATTGACTGCCATGGGCATAGTCACTGCAATGTACCTCGTTCCTTTTATTTTTGTAGAGATCTGTTGATTGCATTGTTGTTTGTGTCACTGCTTCAAATTCATGCATGTGTAAAACAGATAAACTGCCTTGCTGCACATGGCCAAGATGGCAGCATGGGGAAACCACTGCACACGATCGAGGTGGCAGTATGGGGAAACCACTTTATTACTTCTGTTGTGCGGATGTGCTTGGCGTAGCAGTTTCCTTCTTTCAGTATCTCCGACTTGTTAAAGGAGACTAACTAGAGTCGACTTCCATTCATTCGATCCTCACAGGACTGACAAAGCTGGTTGAATTATCCGGCAGGTCAAATTAAACAAAAGGCAGGAAAATGCCGAAGCACTCCATTGATTCACTTGGCAGTATTTGCCTTTTAAATTTAACTTCGCCGCAATACAGCTGTGTTATGTGGTGAAACATATCAAGCGAGATAAGGGGTCACTGTTGCGGGACATAGCATGTGTTCCTTAATTTACACACCCACATGCGCCGTCTTCGGTCACAGTACGAGCACCGAGACGTATAATAAGTTTACTGGCAGGCCTTCAGAGATTTAGATAGACCCCCGCTTTTTTGTTGGCTTAAAATGTCCCCTCAACTTTCTGAGTTGTTTTATTTTACCACCTTCCTTTTCTCTGGCTTTCCCAAAACGGATAATTTTTTTCCGCTTCTCGGTGCACGACGTGTGCGTGCACATAACTAAGGAACACTTACTAGGCCTCATTAACGTATGGCGGGTGAAACGAGGGCTCATATTGCCACAGCAACGTCAGAAATGGCTCTGAATGGCTGTCAGTATGCTTACTGGGCGTCTAGGTGCTCGTACTGCTACAGAAGACAGCACGTGCATGCCTATATAATCAAGGAAAGCGTACTATGTCTCGTGACAGGGGCCCTTTTTCATTCTTGGTTTTTTCATTCTGCAATTTATGCTTGAAGGCCAACTTGAGATTGAAATAATGGAAGTTTAGGCCTATAGAAATGTATGGCTGCCAGCTGTGACCTTCCGTTGAGATCTACTTAACCAAAAAATTGAATTAAGCGGAATCGAATTAACAGAAACCTACTGTATTATGTCAATGTGGACTGTTCAAATACCATTCCAGAAATCTTGCAGCGCTTGTTTCGTGCCAAGAAAAGACTTAATTGCAGAGAAAATTGCGACTAAAGGGGCTGCATTCCTCGAGCGCAATTCAATTCACCCGTCATGAGTGTGGCGGTGTGACATTGCATACGTCATTACCGGCCTTTACAGCTGTCAGTGAATAAAACGGTGCCCAAGAGACTGCACTCCGTTTTTTTTCCTGTAAAACGCAGAAGCGCGGCCAAAAACTGAGCAAAGACATCGCACAGATGTAGCATTTTCTGCTGCTGGCAGTTAGTGTCAGCTTTGCGAGCCAGCAAAACCAGCTTAGCGCTGTGCAATACCGAGACTACCAAAACCTGAGTGGGGGTAGCAGGGACTGAGTGAAAACGAAACCTTTTGACCACCTGGACCATTGTCAGAGGTACCGTCAATGAGTTCCTATTTCTAAGAATCGAATAGCCCTGGACATGCATCATTTTCTTGAGCCTTATAATACTATGCAATGATCTTTATAATATCAGTTGCTGAGTACTAGTGACACAGTTATAATGGAGGGTTATGTCATTGGGCTAGCACCAAATTTTCCCAGCAGTCTCAAATCTTGTCCTACATTTATCTCAATTTCTCTCTTACTAAAGCTCTGTTCATGATAATATTGATGCCTTAGACGTTTTCGAGTAATAATCTATCACTTCAGCTTGTTAATATTTGCCTTTAGTATCTCTTTAAAGCTAAGCGAGCACACTAAATTTGCTCAAAGTCACACTCTAGCATATTCAAAAGTAACAGATAAATCCTGGGTTTATAGCTAAGAAAAAAAAAAAAATCTGTGCACTGTGTTTTTATCCTTGTTTCTTTCGCATTAGATTTTTTCTTGTTCTTAGCTCATAAACCAACTAGCCCCAGAGAAAGTTTTGCCTGGCTCCATGCTTTGATTGCTGAAGGCTTGAGGTTTGTGCTCTCAAGAAAGGATACATATGGCATGGTGGGTGCTGCAGCTCATGAGGCCTATAAACATGCACATCGCACATTGAGTCTGCCGTGCTCGTCTTGATACCAATCACAAAAATAGGATCATGGCTTAAGGAAGAGTGCAAATTCCTTGTTGAATAGGTAGGTGTAATGTTGGGAATTAGGCTCGTTGGTTGTGTGCATCCTTTCCATCTGTGCTTGTCCTGTGTTGAGATGTTCAAAATTCAAGATAGACATATACGAAGACATACACAGGGACAGATGTGTGTCCCAGTTTGTATTTTTGCTGTCTTTAGTGCTTACACCTGTAGCTAAAACAAAGTGCTGTAGTCTTGAAACTAACTTGTCTTTGTGACAGAAATGTCGTGCCCACTTATTCGTGCTGGTTTGAAAGCTATCTTCAATTATTTGTAAGACATGACTTGGCCATGGTGTGCCTCCTATCATTTTGCATGGTTTGAAGAGTTGCATGCCTTTCAGGACATTGACTGACTGGGCACTTTCTAGAAGCACTCGTCGCTTGGTTCTTTTTCTACCTATTTCAGATACAGAGAAGTTACGAAAACTTTGCCCTGCCAATGCAAGTGCATGAGTGTGTGCTATAGCACCCCTATGTCTCAGTTATAGTTCTGGTATCACAATGCAATCAACCCACGAAATGTGGTCAAACTAACACCACTGTACCCTTAGGTTGGCGCTCTCAGGTCATAGCCTGCACTTTTTGTGTTGCTTAGTGTTCTTACCAAGCACACAT
>NW_023606223.1:0-19482 GCF_013339745.2 Dermacentor silvarum
CGGGAGCAGCTGGTGGACTAACATTTAATCTTTGTGGAGCAACTGGGGAGACTAACATTTCATCCTCCAGGGAGTAACTGGAGGGACCAAAAGTTAATCTCCAAGGGAGTAACTGCTAGGGGACTAACAGTTCGTCCCCTTGCCGTTGGTCCCTAAAGGGAGTAATGGTTGTGGCAACGCCGTTAGTCCCTCAAAGGACTAACCCTTTGAGTGTATATATTAGTTTATGTATTTAGTTGTGTTTATAGTCGCGTGTTTCACTCTTGGTGCTTCTTATGCGTCGATTTCTTATAGCGCAACCGCGGATCGAAAAGCGCCAAGCGTGTCATTGCGCTGGTTTGTCCGTGAGAAAGGGTGTTTTATGCCGCCTGTCGACGCATGCGTACGTGGCTTATTTCTTTTAATCGTTTCGATGTCAGGCTTATGTGCTAGACATCCGGTGTTTGCATCCTACGGACGGACAATTTCATTAACGTTTATTCCCCTATTTATAGCACCGTACTTTGTTCAAAATTATGAGTTTGCAAAGTCACAACGCCGTTCGAAGATAACAGGACGAAGTTTTGCAGAACAGACAAATAAACAAATTACGGATCCCTTTCTTACTGTTTTCGTTTTCCTTAGCTATTACATTAACAAGTTACGTCGTAGGCTCGGTTTTAGCGGTTAAATAAATTGTATGTGTAAGTCTCAAATGACCCATTGAGCGAAATGCAGCTCCACTAAAGTGAAACCTGAGGAGGTGCGAAGCATGTATTGATGCAGCGCTAAAGGCTCATACTGCCTTAAGCAATGGCTCATAACCCCGTAAACGTGGCCTCCCCATTATGACGACAGAAGAGAAGTGAAATTATACGCTGGAATGATGAGATACAATGCAGCCAGCTGTGGAAGACGACGACGATGAAGGCGGGAGCAGTGGCACGAGCGCGTGCCGAGCACGAGCCGCTTGCTTACAGTGACGACGACGAAAGGACACGCCGACACCCCGAGCAGTGGAACGAGCGCGTGCCGAGCGCGAGAACGAGCCGCTTGCTTACCGTGACGACAACGAAAGGACACGCCGACAGCCCGAGCAGGGGCACGAGCGCGTGCCGAGCGCGAGCACGAGCCGCTTGCTTACCGTGACGACGGCGAAAGGACAAGCCGACAGCCCGAGCAGGGGCACAAGGGCGTGCCGAGCGTGAGCACGAGCTGCTTGCTTACCGTGGCGACGGCGAAAGGACACGCCGACAGCCCGAGCAGTGGCAGGAGCGCGTGCCGAGCGCGAGCACGAGGCGCTTGCTTACCGTGGCGACAGCGAAAGGACACGCCGACAGCCCGAGCAGTGGCACGAGCGCGTGCCGAGCGCGAGCCCGTGCCGCTTGCTTACCGTGGCGACGACGAAAGCACACGCCGACAACCCGAGCAGTGGCACGAGCGCGTGCCGAGCGCGAGCACGAGGCGCTTTCTTACTGTGACGACGACGAAAGGACACGCCGACAGCCCGAGCAGGGGCACGAGCGCGTGCCGAGCGCGAGCACAAGCCGTTTGCTTACCGTGGCGACGACGAAAGCACACGCCGACAACCCGAGCAGTGGCACGAGCGCGTGCCGAGCGCGCGCACGAGGCGCTTGCTTACCGTGACGACGACGAAAGGGCACGCCGACAGCCCGAGCAGTGGCACGTGCGCGTGCCGAGCGCGAGCACGAGCCGCTTGCTTACCGTGATGACGACGAAAGGACACGCTGACAGCCCGAGCAGGGGCACGAGCGCGTGCCGAGCGCGAGCACGAGCCGTTTGCTTACCGTGGCGACGACGAAAGGAGACGCCGACAGCCCGAGCAGGGGCACGAGGGCGTGCCGAGCGCGAGCACGAGCCGTTTGCTTACCGTGACGACGACGAAAGGAGACGCCGACAGCCCGAGCAGGGGCACGAGCGCGTGCCGAGCGCGAGCACAAGCCGTTTGCTTACCGTGGCGACGACGAAAGGAGACGCCGACAGCCCGAGCAGTGGCACGAGCGCGTGCCGAGCGCGCGCACGAGGCGCTTGCTTACCGTGACGACGACGAAAGGAGACGCCGACAGCCCGAGCAGGAGCACGAGGGCGTGCCGAGCGCGAGCACGAGCCGTTTGCTTACCGTGGCGACGACGAAAGCACACGCCGACAACCCGATCAGTGGCACGAGCGCGTGCCGAGCGCGAGCACGAGGCGCTTGCTTACCGTGACGACGACAAAGGACACGCTGACAGCCCGAGCAGGGTCACGAGCGCGTGCCGAGCGCGAGCACGAGCGTTTGCTTACCGTGGCGACGACGAAAGGAGACGCCGACAACCCGAGCAGGGGCACGAGCGCGTGCCGAGTGCGAGCACGAGGCGCTTGCTTACCGTGACGACGACGAAAGGAGACGCCGACAGCCCGAGCAGTGGCACTAGCGCGTGCCGAGTGCGAGCACGAGGCGCTTGCTTACCGTGACGACGACGAAAGGAGACGCCGACAGCCCGAGCAGGGGCACGAGGGCGTGCCGAGCGCGAGCACGAGCCGTTTGCTTACCGTGGCGACGACGAAAGGAGACGCCGACAACCCAAGCAGTGGCACGAGCGCGTGCCGAGTGCGAGCACGAGGCGCTTGCTTACCGTGACGACGACGAAAGGAGACGCCGACAGCCCGAGCAGGGGCACGAGGGCGTGCCGAGCGCGAGCACGAGCCGCTTGCTTACCGTGGCGACGACGAAAGCATACGCCGACAACCCGAGCAGTGGCACGAGCGCGTGCCGAGCGCGCGCACGAGGCGCTTGCTTACCGTGACGACGACGAAAGGGCACGCCGACAGCCCGAGCAGTGGCACGTGCGCGTGCCGAGCGCGAGCACGAGCCGCTTGCTTACCGTGACGACGACGAAAGGACACGCTGACAGCCCGAGCAGGGGCACGAGCGCGTGCCGAGCGCGAGCTCGAGCCGTTTGCTTACCGTGGCGACGACGAAAGGAGACGCCGACAGCCCGAGCAGGGGCACGAGGGCGTGCCGAGCGCGAGCACGAGCCGTTTGCTTACCGTGACGACGACGAAAGGAGACGCCGACAGCCCGAGCAGTGGCACGAGCGCGTGCCGAGTGCGAGCACGAGGCGCTTGCTTACCCTGACGACGACGAAAGGAGACGCCGACAGCCCGAGCAGTGGCACGAGCGCGTGCCGAGTGCGAGCACGAGGCGCTTGCTTACCGTGACGACGACGAAAGGAGACGCCGACAGCCCGAGCAGGGGCACGAGGGCGTGCCGAGCGCGAGCACGAGCCGTTTGCTTACCGTGGCGACGACGAAAGCACACGCCGACAACCCGATCAGTGGCACGAGCGCGTGCCGAGCGCGAGCACGAGGCGCTTGCTTACCGTGACGACGACGAAAGGACACGCTGACAGCCCGAGCAGGGGCACGAGCGCGTGCCGAGCGCGAGCACGAGCGTTTGCTTACCGTGGCGACGACGAAAGGAGACGCCGACAACCCGAGCAGTGGCACGAGCGCGTGCCGAGTGCGAGCACGAGGCGCTTGCTTACCGTGACGACGACGAAAGGAGACGCCGACAACCCGAGCAGTGGCACGAGCGCGTGCCGAGCGCGAGCACGAGGCGCTTGCTTACCGTGACGACGACGAAAGGAGACGCCGACAGCCCGAGCAGTGGCACGAGCGCGTGCCGAGTGCGAGCACGAGGCGCTTGCTTACCGTGACGACGAAGAAAGGAGACGCTGACAGCCCGAGCAGGGGCACGAGGGCGTGCCGAGCGCGAGCACGAGCCGTTTGCTTACCGTGGCGACGACGAAAGGAGACGCCGACAACCCAAGCAGTGGCACGAGCGCGTGCCGAGTGCGAGCACGAGGCGCTTGCTTACCGTGAGGACGACGAAAGGAGACGCCGACAGCCCGAGCAGGAGCACGAGGGCGTGCCGAGCGCGAGCACGAGCCGTTTGCTTACCGTGGCGACGACGAAAGCACACGCCGACAACCCGATCAGTGGCACGAGCGCGTGCCGAGCGCGAGCACGAGGCGCTTGCTTACCGTGACGACGACGAAAGGACACGCTGACAGCCCGAGCAGGGTCACGAGCGCGTGCCGAGCGCGAGCACGAGCGTTTGCTTACCGTGGCGACGACGAAAGGAGACGCCGACAACCCGAGCAGTGGCACGAGCGCGTGCCGAGTGCGAGCACGAGGCGCTTGCTTACCGTGACGACGACGAAAGGAGACGCCGACAGCCCGAGCAGGGGCACGAGGGCGTGCCGAGCGCGAGCACGAGCCGTTTGCTTACCGTGGCGACGACGAAAGGAGACGCCGACAACCCAAGCAGTGGCACGAGCGCGTGCCGAGTGCGAGCACGAGGCGCTTGCTTACCGTGACGACGACGAAAGGAGACGCCGACAGCCCGAGCAGGGGCACGAGGGCGTGCCGAGCGCGAGCACGAGCCGCTTGCTTACCGTGACGACGACGAAAGCACACGCCGACAACCCGAGCAGTGGCACGAGCGCGTGCCGAGCGCGAGCACGAGCCGTTTGCTTACCGTGGCGACGACGAAAGCACACGCCGACAACCCGAGCAGTGGCACGAGCGCGTGCCGAGCGCGAGCACGAGGCGCTTGCTTACCGTGGCGACGACGAAAGGAGACGCCGACAACCCAAGCAGTGGCACGAGCGCGTGCCGAGTGCGAGCACGAGGCGCTTGCTTACCGTGACAACGACGAAAGGAGACGCCGACAGCCCGAGCAGGGGCACGAGGGCGTGCCGAGCGCGAGCACGAGCCGCTTGCTTACCGTGGCGACGACGAAAGCATACGCCGACAACCCGAGCAGTGGCACGAGCGCGTGCCGAGCGCGCGCACGAGGCGCTTGCTTACCGTGACGACGACGAAAGGGCACGCCGACAGCCCGAGCAGTGGCACGTGCGCGTGCCGAGCGCGAGCACGAGCCGCTTGCTTACCGTGGCGACGACGAAAGGAGACGCCGACAGCCCGAGCAGGGGCACGAGGGCGTGCCGAGCGCGAGCACGAGCCGTTTGCTTACCGTGACGACGACGAAAGGAGACGCCGACAGCCCGAGCAGTGGCACGAGCGCGTGCCGAGTGCGAGCACGAGGCGCTTGCTTACCCTGACGACGACGAAAGGAGACGCCGACAGCCCGAGCAGTGGCACGAGCGCGTGCCGAGTGCGAGCACGAGGCGCTTGCTTACCGTGAGGACGACGAAAGGAGACGCCGACAGCCCGAGCAGGGGCACGAGGGCGTGCCGAGCGCGAGCACGAGCCGTTTGCTTACCGTGGCGACGACGAAAGCACACGCCGACAACCCGATCAGTGGCACGAGCGCGTGCCGAGCGCGAGCACGAGGCGCTTGCTTACCGTGACGACGACGAAAGGACACGCTGACAGCCCGAGCAGGGGCACGAGCGCGTGCCGAGCGCGAGCACGAGCGTTTGCTTACCGTGGCGACGACGAAAGGAGACGCCGACAACCCGAGCAGTGGCACGAGCGCGTGCCGAGTGCGAGCACGAGGCGCTTGCTTACCGTGACGACGACGAAAGGAGACGCCGACAACCCGAGCAGTGGCACGAGCGCGTGCCGAGCGCGAGCACGAGGCGCTTGCTTACCGTGACGACGACGAAAGGAGACGCCGACAGCCCGAGCAGTGGCACGAGCGCGTGCCGAGTGCGAGCACGAGGCGCTTGCTTACCGTGACGACGAAGAAAGGAGACGCTGACAGCCCGAGCAGGGGCACGAGGGCGTGCCGAGCGCGAGCACGAGCCGTTTGCTTACCGTGGCGACGACGAAAGGAGACGCCGACAACCCAAGCAGTGGCACGAGCGCGTGCCGAGTGCGAGCACGAGGCGCTTGCTTACCGTGACGACGACGAAAGGAGACGCCGACAGCCCGAGCAGGGGCACGAGGGCGTGCCGAGCGCGCGCACGAGCCGCTTGCTTACCGTGACGACGACGAAAGCACACGCCGACAACCCGAGCAGTGGCACGAGCGCGTGCCGAGCGCGAGCACGAGCCGTTTGCTTACCGTGGCGACGACGAAAGGAGACGCCGACAACCCGAGCAGTGGCACGAGCGCGTGCCGAGTGCGAGCACGAGGCGCTTGCTTACCGTGACGACGAAGAAAGGAGACGCTGACAGCCCGAGCAGGGGCACGAGGGCGTGCCGAGCGCGAGCACGAGCCGTTTGCTTACCGTGGCGACGACGAAAGGAGACGCCGACAACCCAAGCAGTGGCACGAGCGCGTGCCGAGTGCGAGCACGAGGCGCTTGCTTACCGTGACGACGACGAAAGGAGACGCCGACAGCCCGAGCAGGGGCACGAGGGCGTGCCGAGCGCGAGCACGAGCCGTTTGCTTACCGTGGCGACGACGAAAGGAGACGCCGACAACCCAAGCAGTGGCACGAGCGCGTGCCGAGTGCGAGCACGAGGCGCTTGCTTACCGTGACGACGACGAAAGGAGACGCCGACAGCCCGAGCAGGGGCACGAGGGCGTGCCGAGCGCGAGCACGAGCCGCTTGCTTACCGTGACGACGACGAAAGCACACGCCGACAACCCGAGCAGTGGCACGAGCGCGTGCCGAGCGCGAGCACGAGCCGTTTGCTTACCGTGGCGACGACAAAAGGAGACGCCGACAACCCGAGCAGTGGCACGAGCGCGTGCCGAGTGCGAGCACGAGGCGCTTGGTTACCGTGACGACGACGAAAGGAGACGCCGACAACCCGAGCAGTGGCACGAGCGCGTGCCGAGCTCGAGCACGAGCCGTTTGCTTACCGTGGCGACGACGAAAGCACACGCCGCCAACCCGAGCAGTGGAACGAGCGCGTGCGGAGCGCGAGCACGAGGCGCTTGCTTACCGTGACGACGACGAAAGGACACGCCGACAACCAGAGCAGTGGCACGAGCGCGTGCCGAGCGCGAGCACGAGCCGTTTGCTTACCGTGGCGACGACGAAAGCACACGCCGCCAACCCGAGCAGTGGCACGAGCGCGTGCCGAGCGCGAGCACGAGGCGCTTGCTTACCGTGACGACGACGAAAGCACACGCCGACAACCCGAGCAGTGGCACGAGCGCGTGCCGAGCGCGAGCACGAGCCGTTTGCTTACCATGGCGACGACGAAAGGAGACGCCGACAACCCAAGCAGTGGCACGAGCGCGTGCCGAGTGCGAGCACGAGGCGCTTGCTTACCGTGACGACGACGAAAGGAGACGCCGACAGCCCGAGCAGGGGCACGAGGGCGTGCGGAGCGCGAGCACGAGCCGCTTGCTTACCGTGACGACGACGAAAGCACACGCCGACAACCCGAGCAGTGGCACGAGCGCGTGCCGAGCGCGAGCACGAGCCGTTTGCTTACCGTGGCGACGACAAAAGGAGACGCCGACAACCCGAGCAGTGGCACGAGCGCGTGCCGAGCGCGATCACGAGGCGCTTGGTTACCGTGACGAGGACGAAAGGAGACGCCGACAACCCGAGCAGTGGCACGAGCGCGTGCCGAGCGCGAGCACGAGCCGTTTGCTTACCGTGGCGACGACGAAAGCACACGCCGCCAACCCGAGCAGTGGCACGAGCGCGTGCCGAGCGCGAGCACGAGGCGCTTGCTTACCGTGACGACGACGAAAGGACACGCTGACAGCCCGAGCAGGGGCATGAGCGCGTGCCGAGCGCGAGCACGAGCCGTTTGCTTACCGTGGCGACGACGAAAGGAGACGCCGACAACCCGAGCAGTGGCACGAGCGCGTGCCGAGTGCGAGCACGAGGCGCTTGGTTACCGTGACGACGACGAAAGGAGACGCCGACAACCCGAGCAGTGGCACGAGCGCGTGCCGAGCGCGAGCACGAGCCGTTTGCTTACCGTGGCGACGACGAAAGCACACGCCGCCAACCTGAGCAGTGGCACGAGCGCGTGCCGAGCGCGAGCACGAGGCGCTTGCTTACCGTGACGACGACGAAAGGACACGCTGACAGCCCGAGCAGGGGCATGAGCGCGTGCCGAGTGCGAGCACGAGCCGTTTGCTTACCGTGGCGACGACGAAAGCACACGCCGACAACCCGAGCAGTGGCACGAGCGCGAGCACGAGCCGTTTGCTTACCGTGGCGACGACAAAAGGAGACGCCGACAACCCGAGCAGTGGCACGAGCGCGTCACGAGTGCGAGCACGAGGCGCTTGGTTACCGTGACGACGACGAAAGGAGACGCCGACAACCCGAGCAGTGGCACGAGGGTGTGCCGAGCGCGAGCACGAGCCGCTTGCTTACCGTGACGACGACGAAAGCACACGCCGACAACCCGAGCAGTGGCACGAGCGCGTGCCGAGCGCGAGCACGAGCCGTTTGCTTACCGTGGCGACGACAAAAGGAGACGCCGACAACCCGAGCAGTGGCACGAGCGCGTGCCGAGCGCGATCACGAGGCGCTTGGTTACCGTGACGACGACCGAAAGGAGACGCCGACAACCCGAGCAGTGGCACGAGCGCGTGCCGAGCGCGAGCACGAGCCGTTTGCTTACCGTGGCGACGACGAAAGCACACGCCGCCAACCCGAGCAGTGGCACGAGCGCGTGCCGAGCGCGAGCACGAGGCGCTTGCTTACCGTGACGACGACGAAAGGACACGCTGACAGCCCGAGCAGGGGCATGAGCGCGTGCCGAGCGCGAGCACGAGCCGTTTGCTTACCGTGGCGACGACGAAAGGAGACGCCGACAACCCGAGCAGTGGCACGAGCGCGTGCCGAGTGCGAGCACGAGGCGCTTGGTTACCGTGACGACGACGAAAGGAGACGCCGACAACCCGAGCAGTGGCACGAGCGCGTGCCGAGCGCGAGCACGAGCCGTTTGCTTACCGTGGCGACGACGAAAGCACACGCCGCCAACCCGAGCAGTGGCACGAGCGCGTGCCGAGCGCGAGCACGAGGCGCTTGCTTACCGTGACGACGACGAAAGGACACGCTGACAGCCCGAGCAGGGGCAAGAGCGCGTGCCGAGCGCGAGCACGAGCCATTCGCTTACCGTGGCGACGACGAAAGGAGACGCCGACAACCCGAGCAGTGGCACGAGCGCGTGCCGAGCGCGAGCATGAGGCGCTTGCTTACCGTGACGACGACGAAAGGACACGCTGACAGCCCGAGCAGGGGCATGAGCGCGTGCCGAGCGCGAGCACGAGCCGTTTGCTTACCGTGGCGACGACGAAAGGAGACGCCGACAACCCGAGCAGTGGCACGAGCGCGTGCCGAGCGCGAGCACGAGCTTACCGTGGCGACAACCCGAGCAGTGGCACGAGCGCGTGCCGAGTGCGAGCACGAGGCGCTTGCTTACCGTGACGACGACGAAAGGAGACGCCGACAACCCGAGCAGTGGCACGAGCGCGTGCCGAGCGCGAGCACGAGGCGCTTGCTTACCGTGACGACGACGAAAGGAGACGCCGACAGCCCGAGCAGTGGCACGAGCGCGTGCCGAGTGCGAGCACGAGGCGCTTGCTTACCGTGACGACGACGAAAGGAGACGCCGACAGCCCGAGCAGGGGCACGAGGGCGTGCCGAGCGCGAGCACGAGCCGTTTGCTTACCGTGGCGACGACGAAAGGAGACGCCGACAACCCAAGCAGTGGCACGAGCGCGTGCCGAGTGCGAGCACGAGGCGCTTGCTTACCGTGACGACGACGAAAGGAGACGCCGACAGCCCGAGCAGGGGCACGAGGGCGTGCCGAGCGCGAGCACGAGCCGCTTGCTTACCGTGACGACGACGAAAGCACACGCCGACAACCCGAGCAGTGGCACGAGCGCGTGCCGAGCGCGAGCACGAGCCGTTTGCTTACCGTGGCGACGACAAAAGGAGACGCCGACAACCCGAGCAGTGGCACGAGCCCGTGCCGAGTGCGAGCACGAGGCGCTTGGTTACCGTGACGACGACGAAAGGAGACGCCGACAACCCGAGCAGTGGCACGAGCGCGTGCCGAGCGCGAGCACGAGCCGTTTGCTTACCGTGGCGACGACGAAAGCACACGCCGCCAACCCGAGCAGTGGAACGAGCGCGTGCGGAGCGCGAGCACGAGGCGCTTGCTTACCGTGACGACGACGAAAGGACACGCCGACAACCAGAGCAGTGGCACGAGCGCGTGCCGAGCGCGAGCACGAGCCGTTTGCTTACCGTGGCGACGACGAAAGCACACGCCGCCAACCCGAGCAGTGGCACGAGCGCGTGCCGAGCGCGAGCACGAGGCGCTTGCTTACCGTGACGACGACGAAAGCACACGCCGACAACCCGAGCAGTGGCACGAGCGTGTGCCGAGCGCGAGCACGAGCCGTTTGCTTACCATGGCGACGACGAAAGGAGACGCCGACAACCCAAGCAGTGGCACGAGCGCGTGCCGAGTGCGAGCACGAGGCGCTTGCTTACCGTGACGACGACGAAAGGAGACGCCGACAGCCCGAGCAGGGGCACGAGGGCGTGCCGAGCGCGAGCACGAGCCGCTTGCTTACCGTGACGAAGACGAAAGCACACGCCGACAACCCGAGCAGTGGCACGAGCGCGTGCCGAGCGCGAGCACGAGCCGTTTGCTTACCGTGGCGACGACAAAAGGAGACGCCGACAACCCGAGCAGTGGCACGAGCGCGTGCCGAGCGCGATCACGAGGCGCTTGGTTACCGTGACGACGACGAAAGGAGACGCCGAACACCCGAGCAGTGGCACGAGCGCGTGCCGAGCGCGAGCACGAGCCGTTTGCTTACCGTGGCGACGACGAAAGCACACGCCGCCAACCCGAGCAGTGGCACGAGCGCGTGCCGAGCGCGAGCACGAGGCGCTTGCTTACCGTGACGACGACGAAAGGACACGCTGACAGCCCGAGCAGGGGCATGAGCGCGTGCCGAGCGCGAGCACGAGCCGTTTGCTTACCGTGGCGACGACGAAAGGAGACGCCGACAACCCGAGCAGTGGCACGAGCGCGTGCCGAGTGCGAGCACGAGGCGCTTGGTTACCGTGACGACGACGAAAGGAGACGCCGACAACCCGAGCAGTGGCACGAGCGCGTGCCGAGCGCGAGCACGAGCCGTTTGCTTACCGTGGCGACGACGAAAGCACACGCCGCCAACCCGAGCAGTGGCACGAGCGCGTGCCGAGCGCGAGCACGAGGCGCTTGCTTACCGTGACGACGACGAAAGGACACGCTGACAGCCCGAGCAGGGGCATGAGCGCGTGCCGAGTGCGAGCACGAGCCGTTTGCTTACCGTGGCGACGACGAAAGCACACGCCGACAACCCGAGCAGTGGCACGAGCGCGAGCACGAGCCGTTTGCTTACCGTGGCGACGACAAAAGGAGACGCCGACAACCCGAGCAGTGGCACGAGCGCGTCACGAGTGCGAGCACGAGGCGCTTGGTTACCGTGACGACGACGAAAGGAGACGCCGACAACCCGAGCAGTGGCACGAGGGTGTGCCGAGCGCGAGCACGAGCCGCTTGCTTACCGTGACGACGACGAAAGCACACGCCGACAACCCGAGCAGTGGCACGAGCGCGTGCCGAGCGCGAGCACGAGCCGTTTGCTTACCGTGGCGACGACAAAAGGAGACGCCGACAACCCGAGCAGTGGCACGAGCGCGTGCCGAGCGCGATCACGAGGCGCTTGGTTACCGTGACGACGACGAAAGGAGACGCCGACAACCCGAGCAGTGGCACGAGCGCGTGCCGAGCGCGAGCACGAGCCGTTTGCTTACCGTGGCGACGACAAAAGCACACGCCGCCAACCCGAGCAGTGGCACGAGCGCGTGCCGAGCGCGAGCACGAGGCGCTTGCTTACCGTGACGACGACGAAAGGACACGCTGACAGCCCGAGCAGGGGCATGAGCGCGTGCCGAGCGCGAGCACGAGCCGTTTGCTTACCGTGGCGACGACGAAAGGAGACGCCGACAACCCGAGCAGTGGCACGAGCGCGTGCCGAGTGCGAGCACGAGGCGCTTGGTTACCGTGACGACGACGAAAGGAGACGCCGACAACCCGAGCAGTGGCACGAGCGCGTGCCGAGCGCGAGCACGAGCCGTTTGCTTACCGTGGCGACGACGAAAGCACACGCCGCCAACCCGAGCAGTGGCACGAGCGCGTGCCGAGCGCGAGCACGAGGCGCTTGCTTACCGTGACGACGACGAAAGGACACGCTGACAGCCCGAGCAGGGGCAAGAGCGCGTGCCGAGCGCGAGCACGAGCCATTCGCTTACCGTGGCGACGACGAAAGGAGACGCCGACAACCCGAGCAGTGGCACGAGCGCGTGCCGAGCGCGAGCACGAGGCGCTTGCTTACCGTGACGACGACGAAAGGACACGCTGACAGCCCGAGCAGGGGCATGAGCGCGTGCCGAGCGCGAGCACGAGCCGTTTGCTTACCGTGGCGACGACGAAAGGAGACGCCGACAGCCCTAGCAGTGGCACGAGCGCGTGCCGAGTGCGAGCACGAGGCGCTTGCTTACCGTGACGACGACGAAAGGAGACGCCGACAGCCCGAGCAGGGGCACGAGGGCGTGCCGAGCGCGAGCACGAGCCGTTTGCTTACCGTGGCGACGACGAAAGGAGACGCCGACAACCCGAGCAGTGGCACGAGCGCGTGCCGAGCACGAGGCTCTTGCTTACCGTGACGACGACGAAAGGAGACGCCGACAGCCCGAGCAGGGGCACGAGGGCGTGCCGAGCGCGAGCACGAGCCGCTTGCTTACCGTGACGACGACGAAATTAGACGCCGACAGCCCGAGTGCATATATGTGCTTCGCACCTAAAACACGAATCCGCATGCTGGTTGAGTCACCCTGCTTGCAGCTCCGGTGGGCATTAGCGCCACAGTTCTCCCCAGTAATTATTTGATGAAATTCTATGCTTGAAATTCGATACTTGTAAAATATTTCTTCGCTGCACTGTCCCTAGATCGTGCCATCCCGTAAACTCGTTCGTTGTTAGAGGCCACATAAACAAGCGAAAAAATGCCTGGAACTCGGCAAGAAACCTTAGCTTTAGAATATACAGGACAAGTTGATGAAAACTGAAGGAAATGAATCTTATATTACAGTTAAAGTTATATTACAATAGGACCCTCGCTAACGCACATGAATATTAAATGTGTACTCAGAGAAGATAATAGATGCTATGTGAGCAAGGGTATATCACAGATTTCGCGTACAAAATTAAATATATATATATATATATATATAGGGTAATAGCTCAATTAGAAATATACAACACTATAAAAAGGAAAAAGTTGCAGTTTTTCCCCAAAAGGCGAAGCATCGATTGCGATAGCAAATTAGTAGACAGCTATACGAAATAAGGATAGTAGTTTTATGGGCTGTATAAAGTTCTAAATATTCGCTTACTAACTAAATAAAAAATGTCACAGTTTCGCCCTAAGGGCGAAGCAATGAATGCGATAGCAACACAGCAATGTCATACGAAGTAAGGTGAGCGGCTTTGGTAGCAACAACACGCAGAACTGTTGTCGACGCCATCGGCGTTTTGCCCGCGTTAGCTCAAAATGCGTGCGGCGTTGGTGACTGTTGCTGGAGCCTCTGATATAAATAGGCACTTGGTGCCGCAGCTAAACGTCGCCTCCCTTCCCTCCCCCTCCCCCACGGCCTCTCGCGCGTCTGAAGAAGGCGCGTTTGCTCTACATATATGGTGATTGTAAAGGAGAAAAGAGACGCCTACTTCTGCAGCCCTTAAGCGAGCACGGCGCAGAACGCGCGTTTGTTCTCCGCCGCGCGTTCACTCCCCGTGAAAGACGCGCCCCTCGCGCCCTTTCACTCGCACATACAGCGTTCGGCGCGCGGCGACGATTTCATCAGCCTCTACAAGCTCCGGTTCAGGGTGCGACCGTCCAGACCGCGTCCACTGCAGTGCCAGCAGTGTGGCCGCTTTGGGCACGTGGCTGCCTCCTGCGACTCGCCATCCAGCTGCCGTCATTGTGGGAGGTCTCACGAGCAGGGTGACAGCTGCCCCAACGCGGCCCACTGCCGCAACTGCGGTGGCCACCACCCCGCAAATACTCCTGCCTGCCCCAGGTGGCAGGAGGAACGCAGGGTGGCCACCATCTTGGCAACAGCGCCTGCTCCCCTCTCCCGCCGGGCAGTCCGCGCTGGTGTCCGGGAGGAGAACCTGCGGGCCAAGGCCACCTCAACGCCTGTGCAAGGCCTGTCTTATGCACAGGCACTGGCCGGCCTCCCACAGGCGCCCCAGCAGAAGGCAGCCCCCCCCGGACGGCCACCCACACCGGCCCCACGGAAGCAGCGACGCCAGCCGCCAGCCACCCCTGGGAGCGAGCCCACCACAGCCCCAGCATCACTGGCAATGCCTGGCCCGGACCCTCGGGACCAGATCATTGCCAGCCTGCAGCTCGCCCTGAAGGCCATCGGGGAGATGCTGCCTGCCGAGAGCCCCCTCCGAGCCATCTGCCTGCAGGCAGTGGCAGTCCCGACCACAGTCAACCAGCATGGCTGATCCCTCACCAGCCACAGCTGGGAAATGCCGTCGCCGCCCGAGTGTTCTCCAATGGAACACCAACTCACTGCGGCGGCGGCATGCAGAGCTGTGCGCGCACCTCCTGCGGTGTGATTTCGACGTCCTCGCACTGCAGGAGGTGTACACTGTGGCCGAGGACCTGCGGCTGCCGGGATACACGGGCTACTCTGGCGCCACCACCTGCTCGACGCAGAGCTGCACGGACGCTCCCTGCCTGCAGGGTGCCCACAAGAAGGGGAAGCCGAGGACTGCCATCTACGTCCGCAGCAGCCTGGCCCACTCGGTGACCCCAGTCTCGGACGTCGTAGGCGGCGCCATGGAGTGCTGTGCTGTCACGGTACGCCTTGACAGACAGGACACGACTGTGGCGAGCGTCTACGTTCGTCCTGGACAACAGTGGGACCCCTCCAGCCTGGTGCGGCTTGCAGCACGCCTCGGCGGACATGCAGTCCTGTGCGGTGACTTCAACGCCCACCACACCGACTGGGGCAGCCGCAGGTGCACCCGCCGAGGCAGGGACCTCTGCAACGCCATCAGCCGAGCAGGCCTGGTGGTACTCAACAAAGGAGGACCCACGTACGTCCGCCGTGGGGTGAGCACAGCCATCGACCTCTCCCTCACCACCGAGCAGCGCTCCTATGACTGGGCTACAACTCCCGACACTTGGGGATCTGATCACTTCCCCATCTTGATCACCCCCGGGTGTGGGAGAAGGCCGAGGTCACGAACATACCACGTCACAGACTGGTCCCTGTTCAGGAAGCGCTGCAGTGAGTTGGAAGATGGCTGTGACCTCCTGAGTGCCATCATGGAGTGCGCCCAGGCAGCCACAGTCCAGTGCTCTGCTCTGCCCGATACTCCTGCCCCGGATCTGCTCCTGCTCAACCTCCGTGCGTCCAGGCGACGCGTGGAGCGCCGAGCAATCCGGACGGGCAATGCAGAGCACTGGACCGAATACAGGAGAGCGGATGCCCGCTGCAGACGACAGGCCAGGCGCAGAAGGAGCCAGAGCTGGGGGAGCCTCTGCGCCACCATCGAGAACCGCTCCAAGGGCCCCCTGGCCTGGCGCCTCCTAAAGTCCCTGACCGGCAGGAAGGTCAACCGCCACCCCGTCCTCGCGGTGGCTATCTCGCTGGGCATCAGCGAGGCGGCCCTGGCGGAGTTGCTAGCGGACCACTTCGCCCCCCCGGCTGCCCTCGCTGCGGCCATCCTGCCGGTCGGACTTCCCCCTGCCAATCCGCCTACCTGCCTGCTGGAGCTGCATCCGGAGTGGGCGACCAGTCAGATCGCGGCCATCTGCCAGGACCCACTGACTCTCCACGAGCTGCAGATGGCCCTGAGGAGGGGCAAGCGTCGCAGTGCACCGGGAGCAGACGGAGTGACACTCCAGATGCTCCGCAACCTGGCCACCAGTGAGCAACGACGCCTGCTCGACTGCTACAACAACATCTGGTGGTCAGGACAGGTGCCGGAGGCCTGGCGCACAGCCATCGTGGCCCCCATTCTGAAGAGCAATAAGCCGGCTAACGAGCTGTCCTCATACCGACCGGTCTCTCTCACCTCCGCTGCCTGCAAGGTGATGGAGGCCATTGCTCTGGCACGGCTCGAATGGGTGGCCCGCGCCTGCGGGTTCCTCGCGGACCAGCAGACAGGCTTCCGGCGCCGAAGGTGCACTGCGGACTCCATCGCAGACGTCGTCTCCACCCTGGAGGACGCCAGGGCCAGCGGAGACCTCGCCATGCTCCTCCTCATCGACGTCAAGGGGGCGTTCGACTGGCCTCCCACATGCGGTCGTCCAGCAGGCTCTGGACCTCCTGGGCATTGGCGGCAACCTGCGGCGGTTCCTGTCATCGTTCCTGAACGACCGCACCCTCAGGGTCCGCGTGGGCCATGCAAGGAGCACTCCCCGTCCGGTCGCAGCAGGCGTACCACAAGGATCAGTGGTGAGCCCGTTTCTCTTCAACCTCGCCCTGGCCCGGTTGCCTGCTGCACTGCCGACCGACCCTCACTACAAGGTGGAGTGCTCCATCTACGCGGATGACATCGCCCTGTGGGTGCGGGGACCGCCACAGTCAAGCCGCCACGTGTGCCTGGCCCTCCAGAGAGCCCTGGACACCACGGCCGCCTACCTGGGAAGCATCGGACTCTCGGTTTCGACGGGGAAGACGGTGGCCCTCCTCGTCCACCCGAGAGCAGCGGCACGGCGCTCAGCTCCCCGGCTGCAGCTGGAAGGCGTGCGCATCCCATGGAGTACGACTGTGTCGTACCTTGGGCTGCGCATCGACCACCGGCTAACCTGGCGACCGGCAGTCGGGGCCATGCAGACCCAGACCATCAGGGTCCGCAAGGCCGTGTCGCAGCTCCTTGCTCATGGAGAGGGCTGCTCGGTGAAGTGGGCCCTGCGGCTCTACGAGGCGGCGGCCACATCACGCCTGCGGTACGCCCTCCCGCTGGTGGCGCTGCCGCCACGCCGCCTCGAAAAGTTGGAGCTGCAGCACCGGGCGGCCATCCGACTCTGCCTGGGCGTCCCCCGGAGCTCCCAGATTGCCGCTACCCTTGCGGAGGCTGGAGCATGGCCCCTGTCGCTCCTCTTCCTGCAGCAGGGGCTGAGGCACGTCGACCGCCTCCACCATGCTCCTGATGGCAGAGGCCTGCTGCGTCGCCTCCAGTCCCGGCCTTCCTCAAGGATGGGTCAGCTGTGCCGCCTCTACGAGGAGGTGGTTGGCAACCCACCGCCGAATGCGGTACAGCTGCCCCCACCGCAGAGGCCTCCTGTCCCCATCGCCACGGAGCTGCCCGGGATTTCGAAGAGGCGCTCACCCGCTTGCGCCCTGCAGCAGACGGCCGCCTGCCTCCTGGACGAGACCCTCGGAGACCACCTCCTGGTGTACGTCGACGGTTCGGTGGTACCGGACACCGGCTCTGCCACGGCGGCCTGCACGGCACCAGCCCTGCAGAAGAGCAGGCAGTGTCGACTGCCCAGACACGCCAGCTCGACTGCAGCGGAGGTGGCAGGCCTCCACCTGGCCGTCGACCTACTCTCTGAGGAGCTTCCTGGGGTACCAGCGGCCATCCTCTGCGACTCCAGGGCAGCCCTCCTCGGCCTGCAGAGGCCAGAAAGCGCCAGCCTTGGAGTCGCACTGCTGTCTACCCGGCTGACAGCGCTGCAGGACGCAGGCCACCCGGTGTCCCTGCACTGGATCCCCGCCCACGTAGGGATCCCGGGCAACGAGGCAGCCGACACCCTGGCGAAGGACGCCCACCACACCACTGTGCCCCTCAGTCGGGCCGTGACGGAGGGCGACTTCACAGGACTGAGGCTGCGGCGACACCTGGCGACCCACCACCCAGACAAACGGGTGGCACTGGGATGCCCCCCACGACCACTCCCCCAGCGAGGCCTGGCTCGCAGGGAGACCTCGCTCCTTCTCCGGCTCCGCATCGGCTGCAGCTGGACGGCAGCACGCAGCTACCGACTGGGACGAGCGACGTCCCCGGCCTGCAGCTCCTGCGGGGAGCCGGAGACGATCGAACATCTCCTGCTGGCCTGCCCGGCGTACCTCCAGCAGCGGGGCCCACTCCTGCAGGAGTTCCGCCGCCTGGGCCTCCCCTGTGGCAAGGAGGAAGATCTCCTCTTCCCCGGCCGACACCACCTTTCTGCACTTCGAGGCGTCGTGGAGTTCCTTGACTCGTCAGGGCTCTCCGCACGCCTCTAAGGACATTTCTACAAGCGGGAAGGCCTCACGGCCTCCCACTCCACCCCGGGCCTGACCGGCCTGGCACAACACCCCTGCAGACTCTGCAGCACGCCAAGGCCTTCCATCTCGGCCTGATACGTGCCGCCTATGCCTGCCGGTTTTGCTTCGCCCAGCCATGGCGTCTCCACTCTATCCCTTCTTTCGCTCCCACTTACCCCTCCCCGTTGGCGCTGAGCCGTGCTCCCTCAAGGGCTGCAGAAGATAGCGCCAACCTTTCCCTCAAGAACCACTTACCACTTACCACCACGATTTCATCTCCAAATGACGTCATACGGAACCTCACGGCGACGGCGACGGCGACGGCGACGCCGACGGCAGAAATCTGCTTTTGAGTGTCCATATAATTGCTATCGCAATAAAAGTTGTCGCAGTTTCACCCGAAAGGCGAAGCATCAATTGCCATAGCAACTTAGTAGAGAGCTATACGGAGTAAGGATAGCAGTTTTATCCGCTGTACAAACTTGGACATGCAGCAGCACCGGCAACACACAGCACTGTTGTCGACGCCGTCGGCATTCTGCCCGCGTTCGCACAAAATGCGTGCGGCGTTGGTGACTGTTGCCGGAGCCTCTAATAGAAATAGGCACTTGGTGCCGCAGCTAAACGTCGCCTCCCTACCCTGCCCCCCCCCCCCCCCCCACGGCCTTTCGTGCGTCAGAAGAAGGCGCGTTTGCTCTACATATATGGTGATTGTAAAGGAGGAAAGAGACGCCTACTTCTGCAGCCTTTAAGGGAGCACGGCACAGAACGCGCGTTTGTTCTCCGCCGTGCGTTCACTCCCCGTGAAAGCGCGCGTCCCTCGCGCCCTTTCACTCGCACATACAGCGTTCGGCGGCGCGCGGCGACGATTTCATCTCCATTGACGTCATACGGAACCTCACGGCGACGGCGACGGCGACGGCAACGGCGACGCCGACGGCAGAAATCTGCTTTGGAGTGTCCATATAATTGCTATCGCAATTATAAGCACGGTGTCACGCGCACACAGGTAAACATGAACATATCTCGCTTGATGACCGCGGGAGCTCATCAAAACGCTAGAGTGATAAAGTGCGCCCGCGGCAGCGAGCAAATTGACCATCGCGCTGGCTCTCGCTTCAACGCTAACTAAACGTCGAAAGCGCAGCGCATACGAAGATATTGACACGTATACATTTTTATCTTTCACCGGTGGCCGCTTTCCACCTGCTAACAAATGTTAAACTTTATCGCTCGGCGCAGGACGCGCCTGTATCGGAAGTTTCTAG